>NC_056727.1:1135478580-1135771080 GCF_019279795.1 Protopterus annectens | reverse complement strand
GAAGTAACCAGAGTGATTTACTCTCAGTCTTTTACAGGCAAGCCTAAGCAAACCTATTTTTGTGTGATCATGGGTTGTGGGTTTGGGGTGGGTAGAATTTGGAGTGGCATATTGCGGATGGGGGAGGGAAGAGCTATATTGAATCACAGGTGCTCCCTTTCAAGATCTCCAAGTTTCCCCTTTTTGTCAGCTGTCTGTCTTCTCTTGCTCTGATCTTTTCTGTTTTTTACTGCCTTCCTTTGTCTTCCCTCTGGTGGAAATGCTGACTCTTGCTAGGATAAGTTCTACTATATTTAAGAAGGACTTCCCATTCCTAAAGCTTCCTAAACACCTATTCTGCAAAGGATCCAAAAAGCAGCCGCATTTCTAGTGGGATATTAAGGGGCTGTGCTTTTTACATCATCTCATATAGCAAGGATACTTGGACAGGTACGCTTATTTTGGAAGGATATTTGTGGGGTTCATGGGTAAATGAAGGTCTCAGGTATAGATTTAAGAGATGCTGCATTGTTTCACTAATAGAAAGTAAAAACACTGTCTGTCATGCCCTGGCACAAATGGACTTGTATCTATACAGGGTAGTGCACCATAAGAAAACGTTTACTGAGTATGATGCATGTGAAGCTAGCCTATCAATGAACCAAGCACCTCTAATTACATGCTAACTGATGCAGTCCCAGGTGGCAACAGTTAAAACACTCATGTGACCAGTCTATCTAATAAGGACTTGAACCCCAAAGGGCTTATTGCCCCCTGTACATCCTCAACATCTTTTCCAGCAGTTATTGTAATATCAGAGGCAGTCTCACAAACTCAAAATAATACAAATAATACACAGATTGTATCTTGTAACAAAGACTGAACAACAAAGTATATGCACATTAACTGAGTGCTGACTCTGACTAAAATCCTACTCTCTAAAGAGAGAGGAAGTTAAAGAAGAGGACTCTAGGTGGTAATTCTTATTCCCCTACCCCAAGCTGGACCACTTGTCTGACTCTATGCTTTCTTCTGATTGTATACATGATTATCCTATGGGAATTCTATTCCCTGGCAATTCCATGCTAAAAACGCTATTTGGCCTGTGGCAAGTTTAGCTCAAGAAAGTGTTATACTTTCTAATTTAGGAGGATTAAGAAAACTACCCCGAACACTTCTGGGTAGACTGTTCAATCGGAAATGGTCTTTCAACAATTTCATTGTTCATGCTGGTGTCAATGACCTAGAACATATTCCATTTTATCACTGTTAAGGGTAAGTATTTTTCTAGTTGTTTACTGAATGACTCAAGATCTATGTGTACTACAATTGCCCAAGGAAAGAAAGATACAAAGTCAACACTTATTAACTCTTTGAATGTCTATTATCACAATGCCAGTAGCCTGTCAAAACAAGTTACAACTTGTGACATTTCTAAAGTTTAAAGTCAAACAGCTAAATAGCAACCAGCCAGCAAGGATGAAAAAAATATATATTATTTTCAAAGTACAGTCGTAATAGTTAAGTGCTTTCATCCTATAACAGATCAAAAAGGACTTCATCAGATAAAAAAGACATCTAAAGTTGTATAATTTATTTTTATTTAAAATTATTTTAGCAAGAAAGTCCAACTGGGACAGAGACATTTTCAGCAGAGGCCTGGGGAGAAATGCTCCAGATACATGTGGAATGTGTGAGGGAACCGGAGCACCCAGAGGGTACCCACATGAATGCAGGGAGGACATGCAGTCTCCGCACAGAGGGCACCCCAGCCGAGAACTGACCAGAGAACCTCTTGCTGTGAGAATATAACTCTAACCACTGTACCACTGCACCACCCTAAGATCATCAGATGATAATATTATAGTTTTTACTGAAGCCTGTCAATTTGGGGATTAAACATGTCTCGATGTAAAGGTTGCAATTTTTGTAAGTATGAAACTTCAAGTCAGAAGTATTTTTTTTCCATAATCAGATAAAAAAAATTAAACTACCAAAGTTGAAAATGTGCCCAAAGGCAGAGTCTCAAAATGACTTCTAGCTGCAGAAGCCCAAAGAAAAACATCACAGATCAAGAAACGTATCTTAAAACACCAGCATCCCATCTTTGTAACAAGCCTATCATAATTCTGAGGGTGAGGTCTTAACTATCTCAACATTAACATAGACATCTGTTATTTATAAATTCTTCACTGAAGCTGAATTATAGGAACTTGGCAATAGACAGTTTGTTACAACTGGTTCATTCCCAACATGTGATCATAGCACTCCTGATTTTCTTTTTGTGAAAAATTCCAATATTATTTAATCTTAAAACACTACCCTTGCTTGGGAGCTCTGATTACATGACATTTGATTTTGTTACCCAAAGTCAGTGTAATTCTACTAGAACTGCTGAAAAAAAATATCTAAGACAAGCACAGACATTGGACACATCCAGTCTGAAGATTTGTAATAAAATCATATTCTGTAGGATAAGTTTGAGTCTATTTGTAAACCTCTGTCAGAGTGTATTACAAATAAGGTTACCAGCACTGATTGGTTATTTCACTGACAAAAACAAAGCACATGGAACACCGTGGAAACATTCAAGATAATTAAAAATCAATATATATGATATATTAAAATTAATATATATATATATATATATATATATATATATATATATATATATATATATATATATATAAACAATCAAAAGTGCAGCCTCTCCCTTATCATCTGATGATCAGATTGTCAGCAATCCAAAACATGAGCCTTAGTTTTTTAATGAGTACTTCTTATGTTTAGTATCAGCTAGTTCCTGTGGTTGTCATGACATTTCTAATGTTATTGTTTATTCACGACTGAAAATTAATGCCAACTATAATATGGATCTGACAGCATTTTAGGAAGATTTATTCATCTTTATTTAGCCATTCACTTTGCTATTTAATACCTCTTTGCTGCATGAATTTGTACCTTACTCTTGGCAACTGGCAAACAGTGTCCAAGTTCACAAAGGTGGATGCTAGAACAAAACCGAGAACTAACATCCAGTAAGTTTCTCATCCATTTGTTACAAATGTTTCGATAGACTTTTACTTTGTATTCTTGAAAGTGAAAATCAGTACAGAATCATTCGATTTGAGTTAACATTTTAAGGGTACATTAAACAGTTGCTGATTTGACAGACTGTGATTCAGTGAGTAAGACTTTAAATAAAGGACTAAGTGTTGGAGTTGTGTACCTTGACCTTGCCAAAGCATTTGACAGTATCTCCCACACTGTTATTATTAGTAAATTAATTTCACTGAGAGAAATACCCTATTTAGTTTGTTCAATTCAAGCTTGGCTCTAGGGGGAGAACACAAAGAGTTGTATTAAAAGCACACTTCTTGGATTGGTCATACTTGTCTATGGGTGTCCCAAAGGGTTTAATTCTGGGATCTGTATTGTTTAATATTGTTTGTTTTTTCTTATCTCATCTAAGCACTGGATAGAAAAGTATGCAGATAATATTAAAAGCAAAACTGTTATAACTGACGTATAGTACATCACTTCACTCAAAAGTAAACAAGCAGTAGTTTCAGATTGGCTAAAAGACCATTCCCTAACCTGAATCATAATAAAGGCAAGGTGATGTTTTATACCACTGGCAGAATTACTTACCAGACATCTCTAAACACAGCAATCCTGTTTAACATTGATAGTGTTAAAGAATCAGTGTTTGCTAAATGATAATTTATGATTCAGGAATAAGTCTGAAATACTCACAAGTATGTCAAATAGTTTCACACCCTTGTGTAAGGAGGTATAATGCGTTTCATTCATCAAAGGTACTGTTGAATACAATTATTTGTTTTAAGAATAACTTATTATTGCTGGACTGTGTTTAGGGGAAGCTTACAAAAACAATTCTAGCTTGAAAGGAGCTATCTTATTCTGACTGCTGGAAATGTTTACACTTTTATTCAATTGCATAGCGATGCATTATGGAAGGATAGTGTCTTGTATACAAGCTACTTAAGGATAGATCTTTCCACACAATCTAAGGTGAGAAATACTTGTTTACTTGTGTTCACTGAAACTTGGCTGAACTCCAATATAAACATAGTACTATATATGTGGAGGGGATGTCATTATTTTGTGCTGAAAGAAATCAGTCTCTCTGTGGAAAATCACGTGGAGGAGGTGTTTGTGTGTATATCAACAACAGCTGATATACAAACTGTGAAATACCTGTCTCTCACTGCTCAGA
This sequence comes from Protopterus annectens, assembly GCF_019279795.1. Classification (NCBI taxonomy): domain Eukaryota; kingdom Metazoa; phylum Chordata; order Ceratodontiformes; family Protopteridae; genus Protopterus; species Protopterus annectens. The sequence continues at coordinate 1,135,766,861 of NC_056727.1, read as the reverse complement.
GAATATTGACTTTAATAAAGCACTCATCAAACCAAACAAACAACTCAGAGGACAAAGAAAATCTATCAAAGCCAAATTTGAGGTAAGTTTGGCCTCCCAGGCCAAGAACAGCCACAAGGCATTCTTTAGCTATGTTCGCAACCTCAAAAGCAATACACAATTGTGTGCAGAGCTCATTGTAAATGGAGCCACTTATACTGAGCCAGAAGATATAGCAAACCTCCTGGCTGATAAATTCAGCTCCAACTTTACCCATGTCTCCCCCTCAACCTTCCCTCAGGAAATGTCATCAAATATAACTCCCCCTACTATCACTAGGGAACAGGTCCTAAATGCTCTAAGACCAAGAACACTACATCAATGGGCCCAGACAATATCCCAGGATGCCTTCTAAATAGCACGAGAAATGACCTATCAGGGTCTCTGCGATTACTATTTAACTGTAGCCTCCAAACAGGCTTCGTGCCTCATGAATAGAGAAAGGAAACAATCATCCCTCTGCACAAAGGTGGGCCATCTACAGACCCGTAAGTCTCACTATTCTTATATGTAAAACCATGGAAAGAATTATTATGGAGATGATCAATAGAGATATAGTAAACCCCCAGACACAGGACCTAACCCAGTTTGGTTTCATCAAGGGCAGATCATGCCTACTCAACCTGATGGACTTCTTCGAGAAGGTCACCAAACCAATGGATGAGGGCAAAGTCACTCACACTGCCTACCTCGACATGGTCAAGTCATTTAAAACAATACCCCACTCGGGTATGGTTGACAAATTCAAGATGTTAGGTACAAACCCGTATGTCACCCGGTGGATAGCCAACTGGCTCACAGACAGGATCTAGGAAGTTAGAACTGGGGAGTCCACCTCTACAAAAAGGCTAGTCACAAGTGGAGTCCCTCAGGGATCAGTCCTTGTACCACTCCTTTTTGACATTTACTTCTCAGAAGTCAGTGCCAATATCAGTGGTCTCTGGCTGACTAAATTTGCAGATGATTGCAAATTAGGAGCTGTCATTGAATCTCACACTGACACAAATGTTCTCCAGGAGGGGCTCACACAGACAAACAACTGGTGTCAGTGCCGAGGGCTAAAACTAAATGCCAAGAAATGCATAATAGTATCTTCTGGGAAGTCATCTATCCCTGGTAACTATTATATTGACAACACACCCCTTAGAGTTGACCCAGTAGTCAGGGACTTGGGACAAACATAGATAGCAATCTAGCCTTTGATCATTACTTGTCTACAGTGGTGAAGAAGTCATTCTATGCTGTGCAACTTATAAGCAAAGGTATTGCATCTAAGTCCAAGGAAGTCATTGTTCCACTGTATTCGGCATTCATCAGATGTATCATTGAGTACAATGTCCCCTTTGATATCTACCTAACCAGGCATATCCAACAATTGGAATGTCCACAGAGGTTCCTCACTAAAAGAATACAGGGCATAAGTAATATGTCTTATGCAGACTTCTTAAAGGCCATATCCCTGTATTCTGTCTCCTACAGGCTTTTGAGGAGAGATCTATGCCTGGCATACAGGGCATTGTCAGACTCCATTCTGGTGGACCTCCTACATATCCACAAAACAGATGACAGTTGATCAAATGGAAACCCTTCTACTTGATATACCAGACTCCATGTGAAGGAAGTGGGTCCTTGATAGTAATCTGGTTGCAGTCAATGACCTGAAAAATCTTAGGGAGTTGAACTTTATTGCATTATGTATACATAATGGTGATTCTCCTTTCTGCTGCCAATAGAAAATGCTATTCCTAATGCTGCAGAATCATGTCAAGGAAATGGTATAAGATTCATGAGGCTGACGTCTGTAAAATTCATAATGTGTCTCCCTGTCTGATGAGGAAGGGCCTCCATAGTATGGATGGGTAATGCTACACAAACCTTCACATCCATTGAGATGGTCAATCTATTCATTCCCCTTAATTACGTTTAAGGAAAGCACATGCTTAGTAACTCCAGTAAAGTGCCTCTTCCCATATGGTAGTGGTTGGCAGCATAATGATTGCTGAAGTGATGCTATGTTAGCTGGTGGCAGACTGAAGGCAGCCACTAACATATACTGTTCAGCTACATTTGATGCCACTTCTAGCATCTTAGCAATAGTAATACTCCTGGACACTGAGAAATCTTGTCATAGTCATACAGAATAGCTGATCACTATGGCTCATCAAGCTACTTTTATATTGAGTCACACACCAGTTTTGATTCTATCATTTACATCTATGATGGATCACATTAACATGATGACACTCATTTACATGTCATTTTGCAGTCATTAACCTGTAATGTGTACCATGCTATTTCTCTGTTACTTAGGTCATATTATTTGTGTCTCTGAATTGCACATCTCTGCTCATTCTGATATTTTGGGTGCACTATCTTTTGTCAATGTGGCTTTTGACTAACAAGTAAAGAAGCTACTAAAGCTGAATAAAGATCAACTGATTGAAAATTATAGGCTTTTTCACTAAGAGACTGCAGTGCAGTGAGGATCAGGGTATATTCCCTTTCCCTACTGTGGTGTGATCTCAGATCTCCCTCTTGCAAAAGATCTGTTTTTAATGTTTTTTTTTCAATATTTTGCATTTTTTGTTTTGAGTAGACATGAGTACAGGGACATGAGGTGCATGGTGAAGAGAGAGGTGGCAAAGGCTAAGGATAAGGCATATGATGTGTTGTACGAAAGGTTGGACACTAAGTAGCGAGAAAAGGACCTGTATTGATTGGCTAGACAGAGGGACTGAGCTAGGAAAGATGTGCAGCAGATAAGGGTGATAAAGGATAATGAGGGAAACATACTCACAAGTGAGGAGAGTGTGTTGAGCAGATGGAAAGAGTACTTTGAGGGGCTGATGAATGAAGAGAATGAGAGGGAGGGAAGGTTGGATGATGTGGGGATAGTGAATCATGAAGTACAATGGATTAGCAAGGAGGAAGTAAGGAAAGGATGAAGAATGGAGAGGCTGTTGGTCCAGATGACATACCTGTGGAAGCATGGAGGTGTTTAGGAGAGATGGCAGTGAAGTTTTTAACCAGGTTGTTTAACACAATCTTGGAAAGTGAGAGAATGCCTAAAGAGTGGAGAAGTGTACTGGTACTGATTTTTAAGAATAAGGGTAATAAGCACAGTTATAGTAACTACAGCGGGATAACATTGATTAGCCACAATAATATAGTTATCCATGCTTGTTTCTTGTACACTATATAAGCTATTCTCTAATGTGCAGGGTTTGAGTCTCACAAGGGATAATTGCCTAGGCTTAAAATGGCTCACAAGGGCAGTTAGCCTAGTACTAATATATGAACCTATAATCTTTCTGCCATAAATGTACTATAAACATACATTTGTTTGGCTTATCTGTCCTCTCTGTTAAATCCCAACATATTATATACCTGACCTTGAACCAAAGCTGATTTCACAACTTGTAATGATAACAATTTTATAACCCAATGAATATTATGATTAAATACTCTGTAACCTAGCTACAATTTGTAAACTCTTGTTTAACATATTTTATATCTTCTTGTATATTTGTTTGGAGATTTTTTCATGTTTAACAAATTTATATCTTTTTATGTAATTGTTCAGAGCTTTTCTTCCTGGGCCTCCACTGAAAATGGGTTCATTTCAGCCCAGTGGACTTTCCCAGTCAGCAAATGCAAATAAATAAATAAATAAATAAATAAAATATAGTTATGGGAAATAATAATGGAAGCTAGGTTAAGAAAGGAGGTGATGATTAGTGAGCAGCAGTATATTTTCATGCTGGGAAAGAGCACTGCAGATGCAATGTTTGCTCTGAGGGTGTTGGTGGACAAGTATTGAGAAGGTTAGAAGGAGTTACGCTGTGTCTTTGTGGAGTTAGAGAAAGCATATGACAGGGTGCCTAGAGAGGAGTTGTGGTATTGTATGAGGAAGTCAGGAGTAGTAGAGAAGTATGTAAAAGTGGTACAGGATCTGTATGAGGGCAGTATGACATTGGTGACGTCTGCGGCAGGAGTGATGGATGCATTCAAGGTGGAGGTGGGATTACATCAAGGATCAGTTCTGAGCCCTATCTTATTAGCAATGGTGGTGGACAGATTGATAGACTAGATTAGACAAGAGTCCCCGTGGACTATGATGTTTGTGGATGACACTGTGATCTGTCGCGAGAATAGGGAACATGTTGAGGAGACCCTGGAGGGGTGGAGATCATTCCTCTCAGTCTGGAAACATCAAAAATCTGAACAAAGGCCCATGAAAAGTAGGTACAACTGGCCAAAAATCAGGATGCTTATTAACATAAAATTTACATACATAATCATGTAACCCCACCCACTGTGATGGGATTGTGGGATACCAGCATGAAGACTGAAGTCACTAAGTAATAATAAAATAATGGCAGACATTTAAACGTCAGACTTCATATCCCTCAGAAAATACATAATGATGCAAAACCTGTTATTCTAGTAACTATCTGAGATTACAGGAGCAATATTTAAAATCTATTCCTATATCTCTATTTTTTAGCCTTTGTCCCACCATTAATTTTGGCTTTGTCCAGATTTCTTCCTCTGAGATATTGAAAGGTATGGACCTTACACATCCCAAATACAAACTAATATAATATAGAGTAGCTGTGTGTTTTGCTCTCTTAAGTCACAATGTCCTCACTGGGCAATTTTGTATAAGAACTAACAAAGCAGACATTTGAATGTTGCTCTATATACTGCTTAACCTATGTTTTGTGCAAATGGTATTCAAAAGGGCAGGTATAAATATAATGCTACATATGATAAAAACATTATACACACACGTACATGACACGTACATACCTGTCCTTGTATGTATATAGAAAAAAGTGACAAAGAGACAGATACAGAGTAATCATCTGCAGTTTTATGATGGGGTGTGTAGCATCTTTGATAAATAACAGCATAATGTTGACTGTGTGGACAGTGTTGCAAAGTCTTACAGTTCAAATTTTCAGTTACAGTTAAGACATATCTGCTGCTCCACTTTGGATAGCCACTTCAAAAGATAGTAACAGTATTCTTATGACATAAGCAAAATACGATAGGACATATTCTATAATTAGGCAGTTTATACATGAATAAATATACATATATTATATGTATATGTACTGCGGTACAGACATTTGTGTAAACACAAATCAAGCTAGCATAATTGAAAGTTAGTGACAAAAATCTGATCAAAATAGAAGGGGAAACACATTGTTTTGCCTGCTAATAATGCTGTGGTTTGCTCAAAGTTTTCATATATAGATGATCTTTCACCCGGTTGCCGATTCTAAATGCCTACAAATACACACACTTTTAGGTTTATTTCAGAATTCTTTGTCCACGAGACACTTAAAATCACCATGGAAGCAGGGATAGTCTTCTAGTCAAGGGGGATACAATCAGCATCAGCAAAACAAGAGGACGTATAATTGGAAGACCTAGTAAATGAAGCTCAACTATACTTTCCCACACAGTCACTTTATCACTTGTAACTACACACTAAATGTTACCATGTTGGTCTGCTATTTATTTTTTTGTCAGTTCATTTACTGTAGGGTACAAAGTCAATGCCCGTTGCCACGTATTTATGCACCTCATGAATGAACAATTAATGCTAATGCAGGTGCAGCATATAAACCAAATATATGCATTCCACTGTGACTGAGTGGATATAAATGCTAAAAAGTATGAATTTTAGAACACAAAACTGCATCAATTACAAGCAAATGACCACATTTAACTGATCCTGAAAAGCAAAGGCATACTGTTCAGAACTCAGAGCTGAGAATGTGCATGTCTTCATCATTTATTCCGATTCAAATTTTCGATAGCTGTAGTAAATGTAATAGCACGGCACGAGTGATTGGAGAAAAGATGCTATTAGCAACTTACGGTTACTTACACAGTGACAAAGCTAAAATAAGGGAGGGGGAATGTGATACAAAAGTCAGACAGGTTTTAAATATTGCACTTATAAACTTAGAAAGTTGTTAGAATAACGGGTTTGTGCATGCATTTTAAAGGTATAAAGTCAAAACTGAAACATCTATCATTATTATTCATCTTTTAGAAAATGTGTGCAAATAAAACTTGGTTTAATTTATGCCATCAGCAAGTGGCCAGTGTCAGTCCTAAACTGAACCCTGACTACAGATCTCTTCTCCTGAAAAATTTTAACTTTGCACCCAGTTTGCAAAACTAGTTAGTAACTCATAGTTCAGCTACCTTTAAAAGTGCCTATCCATCACCGTTCCAGTTTAAAAAAATAAGTCTGTGAACTATACACGTTCCACTCAGTCATAAAACAAATAAAAGTGCTTCCCAAAACAATGTACAAACTAAAATTAAGGCAACAGCTTCAGATTCCACTATCTTTACGAATGCACATCTATGCATATGAAAAAATAAATGTGAACGCTACACTCACATGATATCAAATGTAATAATGATCAGGTGTGTGCCCTTGAATACAGGATTACACTGCAAGGAACATCTGCAAAAAGAAGCATGCATGCTCAATAAATAACTTCAAATACGGTTATCTAAAGACCCCAAAAAAACAAGGCTACATTCTGCCTGCCTTCACCAAGAAATTAATGTAATTGTAAAATGAAATGCAAGTATGTATTGATGAGTAACGTTAATTAAATCCACCTAAACCATGAACCAGTAATCCATTACTTTTTCATTTAATACTATCTTTAAAATCTACCAGTAATACAACTGCAAATATTGACCACTCTAGCACAGACTCTAACACCACTGAAGTAGTCACCATCTTCACTTCCTGCAACAAACACGCACAGTGCTACTTCAACACTAAATGGGTGTAATGTTGGAGGGAATTAAAGCAGAGTTAGTATACGTTTGTTGGTATGCTTTTGATTGAGAAGGGAAAAAAAGGCCATAGGCTAGTGTAGCTCATGTGTCTTATAGAAATTAACCTGTCAGGATGGTGGCTACATCAGTTTTTATACCGAGTTACTCCCCAGTTCTCCAAAGAGCTGCTGAAAGTTTACTTTTTTCCTCATTCCTTTGACTGAGAGTTGCAGGTTGTTTTCAGTGCCTGAGAGGTTGCTGTCCTTGCTGGCAGCCCAGAGTGGTTATAGTTTGTGAATCTGACAATGGAAGGACTAATGCCATGTCCACGCTCGTTGGTTGGCCATCAGCCATAATAACTTAGAAGTTAAAAAAAAAATCAGGAATTGAAAAAAAAAATCAGGAATTGAAGGGGCCACTTGGAAATTCATGGCACCCCATTATATTGCCCTCAAAACTAGTAAATACTGAGGAATTGGGTATAGTTGAGAGGTATGGTGGAGATATACTCTAGAGAGAAGAGGAATGAAGGTCAGTAGGAGTAAGACAAAATATATGTGTGTGTGACTGAGAGGGAGGACAGAGGAATGGTGAGGATACAGAGATTGGAGTTGAGGAAAATGGATGAGTTTAAGTATGTGGAATCAACAGAGTAATGGGGAGTGTAGAAGAGAGGTTAAGAAGATAGTTCATGAATGGTGGAGTGGGTGGAGAAGAGTGTCAGGAGTGATTTGTGACAGATGGGTAAATGTAAGAGTGAAAGGGAAATTCTATAAGATGGTAGTGAGACCAGCTATATTATATGGGTGGGAGATGGTGGCAATGATGAAAAGTCAGGAGTCAGAGCTGGAGGTGGCAGAGTTAAAGATGTTAAGATTTGGGTTGGGTATAACAAAGATGGACAGGATTAGGAATGAGTATATTAGAGGGTCAGATCAGGTTGGACAGTTTGGAGACAAATCCAGAGCGTTGAGCTTGCATTAGTTTGGGCATGTTCTGAGGAGTGATGCTGGGTATATTGGGAGAAGGCTGCTAAGGATGGAGCTGTCAGGTAAGAGGAATACAGGAAGGCCTAAGAAAAGGTTTATGGATGTAGTGAGAGAAGACCACTGTGGAGACCTCTAATTGGAGCAGCCAAAAGAAAAAGGAGAAGACTTTTGCTTATCCCATCTAGCATTGGGAATGTAGTCGATGCATTACTTGATTTATCACTATTTATTCAAAGTATTAATGTGAAGATTTGATGATTTTATTTTCTAATAAGGAACAACAAAAAAGTTTTTTTTCTAAAAAAAACAAGTATGTTCACACTAGTTAATCATCCTCTCCCTGAAGCATTTCTTACGTGTGTGAGAAAGACATAAGAGAATTATATTCACAGAGCAGAAAGGGTACTTTTTATATTTTTATATCTGTGTAAGAAAATGAAGCATTGAGATAACATGAAATGAATGCTGATATTATTATTAAGCCTGGTAATAAAATGGAGGATAGTGATGTTTAATGCTTGTGATTACATCACCTCTGTGCAATCAGATGGACTAGTTTCTGAAGAAATAAATAAGGTATTAGTCATTTCTCCTGTATCTATGTTTAAATCATTTATATAAGATTTGTATATGAGTGGCAATCTTAGAAAAGAACATTTTGATTATTTCTATGTGTCTGAGTCACTAATACCTACTTTAAGTGGTCTTTCTAAAATTCATAAAGATTTATTCATGCCACTCAAGTCTCAGGTGGCAACTAGATAATGAAACCTATTAGTATTTATTTGGAGAAACTGCTGCAGCTATATATATATATATATATATATATATATATATACATATATATATATATATATATACACACACATACACACACACACACAGACACATACAAAACATACATATATATATATATATATATATATATATATATATATATATATACACACACACACACACACACACACACACACACACACACACACACACACATATGGGTTCACTTCAAAGTCTTGAAAGCTCAAAATCCTGAACTCAAAAACCCGGAAGGTCAAAATACTGAAAACTCATAATACTGAATCTCATAATACTGAAAAACATACAGGGCACAACACTGACTATATTGCAGGAGAAATACATACAGAAACAAAGAAAAGATAAACCATATCAGTCTAAACCAACTATAACCAGGGAGGCAAGACCCACTGCACCCCCCCATGTAGGGGGCTGCACCCCCCCATACCCCCTGCTACTTAAATATATCAACTCCAAGATCGCACTTCACTACACTAAGATGAGTTATGTTGTAGTATAGTACATTAAAAGGGAACATGACTAAGGTTACAACAGGCAGTCATGAAGCATGTAATGGTATGTTTGACACTTTCTTCTGTGAAGTGCGATCTCAGAGTTAATATATTTAAGTAGAAGTGGTTGCAGGGTGGCTTGCCCCCCCCTGCTTATAATTGTAGATGAGTAATATGTTTCTGTATGTATTTCTGCTGCAATACAGTCAGTGTTGGTGTCCTGTATGTTTTTTTCAGTATTATGAGATCCAGTATTATGAGTTTTCAGCATTTTGAGCTTTCGAGATTTTGAGTTCAGGATTTTGAGATTTCAAGATTTTGAAGTGAACCCATTTATATATATATATATATATATATATATATATATATATATATATATATATATATATATATATATATATATACACATACAAACACACACACACACACACACACACACACATATAATGACCATCACAGTTATGTATTTAGTGAGAGTAAACCAGTTTTGAGAAATTTATAAGAATGGGAAGTTATGAATGCTGAAAATAATTTCACTAAAGCTACTATGGACTTGCATTCCTCATTTATTTGTATTCCTAATTTAAGAGTTATTGGATTTATCCTTGACTATTTAAGTTGACAGAGTTAATGAATAGTAGAGTAAATAATTATTAGAATTTCTACTTGATAGCAATGTCTTTTTATTTGACAACAAATAGTATCATAAGAAAAATGGTGTTGCTGTGGGCACGGCCTGTTGAAATTCTCTTTCTAATTTAGTCCATATAGAATGAGAACATCAATTTAACTTTAATGAAAACATTTTTAATTCCTATTTATAATTCTGTGCTCATTTTGTGGATTATTTCGTTTTGATATGGAAAAAAGTTATGAATTACAAGAAAATGTTTTAATTTATTTGGAATCGGCAACTTACTTTCTAATGTTTGGTTTGAGTTATTCTAAAATAGAAATTAGTTATTTTTTTAGATGTAAGTGTTAAGAAACAGATGGATGGTACCTCGTGAATACATATATACAAGAAAGAGTGTAAAAAACCCTCCATACCTATATTGCAATAGTATTAGCATATTTAGCAAGTGTGTTTATGGTTCCAGCAAAATATGAGAAAGAATTAATGAAATATACTTTCTGCTTAAACATCAGCTTATATGTTTTCCAAAACAAACACACATTTCTTATTTTTGTATTGTATTTTGCCATTGTATTAATCTGTATTGATCACTGTCAAATTTTATATCTTCCACTATTCAAAATCTTTGCCTTTTCTTTAACATCAGCCCCTTCTTTTCCTCTTTTTCTTAAACCACAATTAAAATTCATCACTAATATTATGTGCATATTAACTCTGATAGAGTCAAAATTGTTTTAACCACCAAATCTTTCTTTTTGTGTAACATATGCATAGTCTGCAATAATTCTATATACTTGTTTTTTCTGTCTCACATCCAATATTGTTACTCTACCTAAAGTTACTAAAGTACAATCCAAAAATTTGATTGCGTTTTTGCTGAATATTCCATGCCTGAACACATTTTTCCCATATTCCAAATAATATTGCTTTCCCATAATTCATTTACTTGGAATTTCTCTCATTCTGTTGAAATTCGTGTGTGCTCTAATATTATAATGCCCGTATCAAGCATTTTACACCATTCTAATACTTGTACAATTCTTTTAATGTTCTTTATACTATTCACATTTATAGCTAAAATACTCACTTTTTTATAAAATTAGTTTTCATCTTTTGCCCTTTTATTTTCTCTTAAACCTGCATTCTTAAATTTTCATTTTCTTTTACTCTTTTCCCAATAGAATTATTTTTTATCCTTAATCATCACCCAATTAATACCATCCTCTTCACTTGAATTTACCTTTTCTAACTGCCCTTCCTTTTCTCTCTTTTTATCCATTATCTTTTCTTTTTTTCCTAATTCCTTACTCCATTGTGATTTCTTCCTATTTTTTTTCTTGTTCCACTTCTATATCATATTATTGAATACTTTCTTACTTATATTCTTATCCCCCCATTTCTTCTATATTTCCTTACAATCCATCCATGAATGCCCTGTTTGTTCACAGTTTGCACATTTCATTTCACATTTTCTCACTTCATGATCCATTTTACCCCAAATATAACACTTTCTCTTATCACAATTAATAATTAATGATCATTTTTACCACAAAACAAATGTTTTCAGTTGCCACCGATATTTTACAGTCCCTCTGTTTCCTTCTACATTTATCACAATTGGAATATGTATTATGTTTTCTTTTTTAATTTTCAGTACAACAGCACATTCCCAACTCTCAGTGCATAAACCTCTATTATCATATATTTTTGCAATTTCCATAACATCTTTGCATATAGTCTTTAAATATTCCTTTAATACTTATTTTTCTACTTCAGATTGAAACTGACATACATCTTCTTTTGTGTCTCTTTTGAGTAATTGAGTTCCATGGACTATAATTCTTCTTTATTTCATGTTGTTCTGCAAATTTATTAATATACTCTGATTCAAATAAAATATCACAAAAAGAGTCTTTATTAATATGAATAAATGCTCTAACTTCTTTAGGAGATATACTAAAAGGTGATATAATATTATCCCAAATTTCATACCTAGCAAGTTTTCTCTCCTTCTTACTGCTTATTCTTACTAGAAACTTCTTTCTTTTCATATCCCTTTTCTTTTCTTCTCTCGTTTCTCCTTCTCTTACAGTTTGCTCATATGACTTATTTGCCTCTTTTCTTATTTCTTCCACTTCTTCTTTCCGAATCCTGTCCATGATTTCTCCCCACAACACCACTTTTTTCACTTTCTGGTACACTCTGATTAATTAAATCATTTAAATACACAACCTGCAATTCTTCCAATTAGAGGGTTGTAATAAAAACATTCCTGTTGCGATCCACTCTCTCCCTCAATGTCTCTCCTGGAACAGCAATTTCATGTCTTGTGATGGTTCGACAATCTTCCCTTCATTCTCAATCTTTGCCTTTCCCTTTTTGTTCATTTTGAACTTCCGTTCCTCTTGTTTGCATATATCCTCTGATAACAACATTTTTTTTTGCAAAGGCTCCCCGCCTTCACATTTAAACTATTCAATTCTTGCTCCATTTCTTTTTTGACAGCCTCTTCCATACCACATATACTCACCATACTCCTACACGCTTCTCTGAGCCATCTCTGTGCTCAGAGTGGAAGCAGGAAATGCTACATCAAACAGCATCCCCACTCAAAAAGAGTAGGGGAAGTTCTTAGATGCCCTGGCCAGATTTTCCTAGTAGTGTAAATATTACCTCAGGTCTCCCCTGAAAAGAAGCTACTAACCTAGTGAGAATAACCCAGTCAACAAATGAATAAATAAAAAATAAAAACAAAAATAATAAATAATAGGAAAACAGTGATTCCAAAAATAGATCCTTGGTAAACCTCTGGTCAAGAGATAAACCCTATTCATAAAGTATGGAAAGCCTTTCTTTTTGCTTGCCATGGGCAGAATACCACATGATCAACTTGAACTATGTATAATCTTTGCTCTAAGTAAATGGTAAACCATCTAACTTCATTACTATTCAGAATTTATATAGTGCAAAGTCAGAAAGACGTTTCTGAGGTGACAGAGTGTGAATGAGTGTGAGATCAATAAATCACATTCTTGCAAGGTTTCCTGTATCCATTTCCAAACAGAAGTTGATAGTGAAGGACAACAATGTTTTATCGTACTGTACCCTTTTCTGGTCCCATTCTTGATATCACAGTGCAAGCCAAAGATATTAAAATGCTGTAGTAAAAAATGCACACCAAAACCAGTGTGATAAAAGCAAAAGAACAAAATAAACACTGGTAGCCACTGCAAATCAGAATAAGATGGTTTAATAAGATTATATACTTTCATTCATTCACATAACATAAACTTCATCAGAATAACAGACACTCAAAATGGTAACATTTATATAAAAGGAGCAGGTTACTCAATAATGCTTTCCAAGGGACCCCCCCCCCCATCTAAATGAGAAACCTTCTCAACTACATAAACTATTTTTAATCCTTGCACTGTACATAATGATAACCTAGTGCATTACTGGAATCCACATTTCCTTATAGCATAGGAACGTTCATAAATCCTGCTTCTCAACTGACACCCAGTCTTATCAACAGAGAATGAGGAGCAAGTCACACATGAAGCAATATAAATAACCACTGTCAACATGACACAATTGAAGCTACCATTATTTCTAATACTCCCTGGATAAAATAATAAATTAAAGGAAAACCCATCATAAGGTAATCGACACTGGGGGTAAATCCCATATTTACTCATACCATGTACAGCACTGATGAGCATTCTCATTAATGCTTTTAATGTTTTTCCCTTTTTTGTATGAAAAGTTTGGTGTTCTCCCAACTTGTTTTCATACCCAAAGAGCTGAAGGCCAAGTTCCAATTTTTAATAATAATGTTCTTAACCTTACTACTGCATTGTCCATATGGTATAATCATAGTCCTTTTAAATTAATCTTCCTGTGTATCATTTTTGTCATATACTGTCAGGGCCATATTAATTATAGATAAGTACTATGGCATTCCAAAACTAGCCTCCTCATCTCATCCACCAATTCCTTCAGATAGGCTCTTTCAACAAAAAATTCAGAAAGTATGTCAGCGTCAGCAGAAAATACTTCATGTTTAGATATGAGCCTAGATAGCCTCATAAACTGACCCTTAATTAAATTCCATTTCTGCCACATGGGATGAGAGGTAGTATAATGCAGAAAGAAATTAGAAAATGTACATTTTTATAAATCATGGATTGATACCTCAATTTCTCAAAATGTTAATAATATTAATATGAATGCATTTGATATGGTTGAAATCAAAATGATGAGTAAATCTCAAACGCTAGTAGTCCCATTAAAGTACTTTGAGAATTCTGCAAAAATATCAGTATTACCTTTCCAAAACAGTAGAATGTCATCCAAAAAGCAAAGATAAAAATTTATACTGCCAATAGGGACTGTTCCTCACAAAAATGTTATTCTCAGTGCCACACAATAATCTTTGCAAAACAGGTGCTGTGGCTGCCCCCATGGTTACACCCTTCACCAGTCTATAGTATCCCCCCTCATAGACAACAAAATTATAAGATATCAGCTCCACAGTCAAATTAATTTCATTATGCTGCAGAGATGTTACTCAGCCTAGAGCTTCACAAAACCAATCAAGACCCAAACTTGAGGGATAACTAGAAAAACATCCTTATCATCAGTTGTTACCATCTACATATCCTTTTCAAAATCAATCCCAGCCAACATTTCCAAACAATACCAGAAGTCCCCCAAAATATATAGCTTATCATTAAAATGACTTTAAATTGGCACCAACCAGTTTTGCCAGTGGCTCTGTATTAGATCCCCCAGTACCCACAACTGGCTGAAAAGGAGATCAAACTAATTTTTATGAGTCTCGGGGATCCCAAAAATAGCTGTGACAGTCAGTTACTTAAACTCCAAATATTGTATAATTGGAGGTGTCAGATTGTAATCTAGCATTAATTCCAAAAGCATACCATCTGCCTTACTGTAATTTATATGCATCTCGTTCCTGGAGGCTATTTCAAATAATTCATGGTTGTTCAAATAATCATACAATTTATCCATATAATCCAAAGTATTCCTAATCACTACTCCACATCCTTTGTTGGGCTTCTCAATCAACATGGTGAGGTTTTAGGATAATTCACTCATTACCACATTCTGCTGCCTTTTAAATTTTAAAATATCCTTCCTTGCTTAACCTCATCTACAACTTAAAACAAAAGAAAAAGTTTTTGAAATATATCAATGAATTCCTTGCTTCTGAGTGCATTACTGCAGTTAAAAACATAAAACCCTTAAAATCACGCACAGGATGAGTTATAGCATTCAAATTTCAAATCTCTTGTTTCTGCTCCTTCCCGCCCTTCCCCCCTCCTCCTGCTTGATAATTCACTGGAGTCATGGATTGAAAGGGTGGATCACTCACCTCACCCAACTGTAATTGCATCTCCTGACTATGAGGAGATCTTTGAGGTGGGAAGGGTCTAAAAATCATGTTGATTATTATGACATTCACCTTGATGCTATCCAAATAGCCCTAACTCTCACCAACCTGAAAATAACCTGCTTTGCTGATAGCATCAGTCATCATAAACAGAGGTAAGTATATGCCTCCTTCTTGTCATAAGATAACTTGGGAAAACACATTAAAAACATAACTGAGGATATCCACATAATGCTGTATATGGTATGAGTAAGTGGAGGGCTTGCCCCCATACCTCTCAACCTGGAAACATAAAAAATCTGGACAAAGGCCCATGAAAAATAGGTACAAATCTGTATGCTGATTAACATAAAATTTGCATACATAATTATGTAACCTTGCACACTCCCATGGTATTGTGGGATACCAACTTTGAAATGCAAACTGAAGAACAGACAACCAAAATATGGCCGCATACCCAGTCAATAAAAGTAAATAAATACATTAAACCATAGAGTTATGGATTGCTTATCACATCAGCAAGCTACTAAATCCTTTGTCACTAACAGTTTCTAATGTTTACATTAAAGCATGTAGATCATGTGTAATGTTACCCACTCCTTGCAGTACAGACAGTGCTATCTTACAAGATTCATTTGTTAACACTGGTGACACTATGTGACAAAACTGAATATCTTGATGGGTGCAGCAGAATTCAACAAAAAGGCCTTAATTTTTATTATTGTTGCAACAGCAGCTTTTAGTGTACTTTTCTGCCCTATATACTTCTAACTGTCCAGATTTTTCACAAACTGTCCAGATTTTTGCCTCAAATGTTTGGTCTATTCCTCATACAATTTGTGGTTT
Source organism: Protopterus annectens (assembly GCF_019279795.1). Taxonomy (NCBI): domain Eukaryota; kingdom Metazoa; phylum Chordata; order Ceratodontiformes; family Protopteridae; genus Protopterus; species Protopterus annectens. The sequence goes on along the minus strand of NC_056727.1, from coordinate 1,135,750,808 downwards.
CTGGCAGATCAGAGTATTGAAAGCTACAAAATAATGACACTCATTTTTGTTTCAGATTTCATATCCTTCAGAAAATGCATGGCAACACAAATCCTGTTATTGTAGTAAATTTCTAAGATTAGAAGGGTAATATTTAAAATCCATCACAATTTTTTGCCCATTGTCCCTCCATCATTTTTGGCTATGTCCAAATTACTTACACTAATAGTTTAAGAAGTATACTGTCCTAACTTGATGAACACTGTATCTACAATAAAAAGGGAGTTATATGAAGTCAGTACCAAACACATCAGCAAGATACAAGGTCATCTTTCTAGTATTGTGTAATACATCAGTCTTTTATACTGATACAATAATTACAAGTGAAAGTAATTAAACTACCACATTACTGCAGAATTAAGTAGGAGTTGTTGTGTCTTTTGGCTTTTCCCAGTTAGGGGTCGCCACAGTGGAACACCGGTCCGCTAATGATTGGCAGTAGATTTTTACGTACTGAGTTACCGGCTCTGATGCACAACCTTCAATGAATGTCTCCACACAGAAGATGCTCTAGCTGAGAATCGAACAGGACAATGTCTTACTGTGAGGTGACAACGCTACCGCAGCACTACCACTGCAGAATTAAGTAGGAGTAAATAAGAAAAAATATTCACTATTATGATCACAGTCTTTCCATTTATTGAAACTATTCTTCCTATCCTTATTTAACTGTATTGAAAAAAAACACTTTAACTGAAATGGCTCATATAGTTGCTGGATGAACAGAATAAAAGTAAAAATAAATAAATGACAATTTATGCCTCTAGTAAGTGTGGTGTCGCAAGGTGGTATAACTGCTGAAAAGATCATAGGGTCATAGGAAGTTATTAGGCTAATGGCCCTAGAGCCCTTACAAGACTAGCCAAGCTCTACCATAATTTCCACAATCAGCACGTAATGCCAGTGCCCAAGAGGAATACAGGTGGAACCCCTGGGGTGAAATTACGGTTACCCCATTCAATCATCCAGATTGCATTTGAAGAGGGCCAACGAGGTGCCCTGTTTGACATGAAGTGGGAATCTGTTCGAAAACTGAGAAAAAAATAATGCAAATCGAGAGCAAACACTTATGTGTACAAGAAGTGCTAGAGTGCAGATCTCTTCATTATTTTAAAATCACAGATGTGTATTCATAGGTCCACCATTACCTTTCACCTTAGAAGACCTAGACTAAACTTGAGTAACTCTACAACATGAAGTACTACATTAGAAAATACCTTAGAATTTAATTTGATGTATGAAATTTAAACAATTTGTCTATTCAAAACAGTGACAAACTAATGCACAAAACTATCACTGGTGTTTCCATAATATAAAGGCATGGACATCAATTTCTACAGGGTTTAAATGATAAAACAATCTGGTATGCTCCTAAATACATGTTTTACATGCTTTGTTTGCTCCACAAAGGTATCACTGACATCATGTAACACAATAAACTGCATAAAGTTGAGGCACAATAATAAATTCCAGTAAGAACACATTTTACACCATTTATGTAGTCAATATTTTCCATATTCAGTTTTAAATGGAAAAATTCCTTCCACAAGCAAAGATGCCACTGTTATAAGCAACATTGTGTCTTAAAAAACATTAATATCAACAAAGTCTGGACAACTGTGAGATAGTTCCAATTTATCCTTTAACCCATAAATAAGATTAATACAGTGAGAGTCGGGAAACTTTTCCTTTTTCACTGGTGTCCATCTTTGATAGAAAAAAACTACAGCACAACTGAGAAAAAGCACTTGAGGATAAGCACCACAATGAAAGCAAGAGTACAAAACACTCAAGAGTATGACACCAGACATTTCTGTAAAGGTTACCGATCAAAACATTTAAACAAGCCAAGCGATTAAATAATACAATGCTAAACGAAACACTACTAAAATACTATGTCCAGTTTCGCAGTACCATAGGCTTTCTATCTAAATCCAACTTTGCCACCACAGTGTAAAGTATTATACAGCCTTGTCCCATAACCAAAAACAAATGTTATAAGGAAATTTTGTAGACTCCATTTCTTATTAAATACAATTTAATTTGTTCTCTCAATAAAAATTATTCATATTATGCAATTTTTGTCTGTTTTTTTTCCAACATATTTTCAACATTTTTTACAGAATATCCATATAAAATCATACTCTTATTTAGATATTCTATTTTCTTTATACCCTCTAAAATATTCTGTGTACATATTTTTCCAACAGCCTCTTGGCATTTTTAGAGGTCAGAAAATATGCTCTACTGTTTTTGTTTCACTTCAACAGAATAATTATGTTCATTTTGTCTCTGTTTTCTATGACACACTCCCCTTTATTGGAAGTTTGTTTATGGTTAACCTCCCTAAACATCCTGGCATGCTATTATAGTCTTACAACTTAATCTTCTTTTCTTAATAGCTTATATAGCATTTTATATAACTTATTCCATGCATGCACACAATAAAATGTCTTCAAAACACTGTCATAGGATTGTTTTGTATTTTTTTCATATTTACTAAGTTTGTATGTAATGGGCGGCCACGGCGGTGCAGCGGTTAACATTTCTGCCTCACAGCAACAGCTTCTCTGGTTCAATCCTTGGCTGGGGTGCCTTCTGTGCGGAGTCTGCATGTCCTCCCTGTGGTCACGTGGGTTTCCTCCAGGTGCTCTGGTTTCCTCCCACATCCCAAAGACATGCTGTAGGTGGTTTGGACACTCTAAATTGGCTGTGTGTGTGTGTGTGTGTGTGTGTGTGTGTGTGTGTGTGTGTGTGTGCCTTCTGTGGAAGGTTGGGCACTGGGCTGGCAACTCAACACTGTAAAACTCCACTGCTAATCATGAGCAGACAGGTGATCCGCTGTGACGACCCCTAACTGGGAAAAGCCCAAAGAAGAAGAAGACTACATTTGTATGCAATACTTTTAATAATATCTGAGGTTCTCATTTAAAATATCTATTTTTCTTTTTTGCTTTCCCACCATTTACCAAAGTTTGTTATATTTACCATTAAAATGTTTGCAATATCCAACTTTTCTCATCTTTTCTACATTTCAAAACCCAGTACAAATGCCAACTGAACCATCATTCTTTTCACCCATATACATAATACACCTGTTTTAATATGATTTAACAGGTCCCTTTTAATTATTCAAACTTTTAAAAGTTTGAATGTCATATGGTTGACACCATATGATCGAACTTTAAAAAGTTCTAAGGTGAAAAGCAATGGCTTCGTACGAAGCAGAATGGGAAAATTTCCCTTTTCTGTAATGAAGTGCGATCTCGGAGTTTGTATATTTAAGAAGGGGGTGGGGGGTGCAGGGAGACTTGCCCCCCTGCTCATAGTGTTGAGGTAAGTTTTTCATTTTTTCATTTTTATTATATTTTTGATATTTCAAACTTCGCTCATATGTTGTCAAACATATGAGGTTCAAAGTGTTGAAACTTAGAATATATAAACATGTGTTGGGAGGGTGGCTTAATGGTTAAGGTGTTTGCCTTACAAACACAAGGTGCATAGGCTTAAAATGGCTTGCAAGGGCAGTTAGCTTAGTACTAAACTATGAACCTATGAACTATAATATAGACCTGATTTAACACTGAATACTAACTGTAAAGTATCATTTTCTTTGTTACTTGGGATCATGTATACATTTGATAATTGTTTGATCTTTTCCATTGCAAGTGAATTTATCAGATTCACCTTTTTTGAGACATTGTAAATGTCTTTCATAACAGTCTTTCATAACATGTTTATTTTCTTTGTTTCTTCACAATCAAATCCTGCTATTGTTTTACTGTTAGCACTCTCTTACTAGATTTAATATTCAATAGTGATACTTTCTGTCTAAAAAATAATTTCTATTTGAACTAAATTAACCAATCATTTGCTTTTTTATTTATTTAATATTAAATGTATTTTTTAATAAATTATTTAAACTAATTATTATCTATTTCATTCATAGACTATTACATGTAACATTTATAATGAATTCTGTATATAAAAATGGAATAATTCTTCCCTAAGTATGACAAGTACCCACTATCTTAATTTCCATTTCACTTGCAACTACATTTATAAATAAAGGAAATATGATATTACTCATGTGGAATCCATGCCTCACTCCCCATGGTATTGAAATACTTTTACTAAATCACCCATTCATTAAAATCCTCAATTTATTATTATCATATTCTAATTTAAAAATAATCAAAATCTTCCATTTAATTCTATATTAATTCAGAATATTCCATAATCATTTATGTTCTACATTATCAAATACATTGCTTATATCTTCTACCATCATTTAACTTCCTCATTTCTATTACTTTCATCAATCACTTACCTTCCTAAAATTAATAGTTCCAGGCTCTTCTCACCTATTATCCTATGAATTTCTGGTACCATTAGTTCCTTTAAACTCTTTATATCCTTAATTGCATTATTGTCATAAATGCCTTACAATCAATGTTATTTAATGTAATAGAATCTAATTCTTAACAACTCTTTTATCTGCCTTCTTCTGAACACGTTTTATTATTTCTTCACATATTTCCTCAGTAAAGAGACCTTCATTTAGCCATTCAGTTTTATACACTTTATACCCAATATATTCCCGTAACTGAGTTCATAGTCATACTAGTTATCATAACTTGTACATTGTTAATCATTTTATCAAAAAATCCTTATATTCCACTTCATTTTTTCTACAACCTTCTCTCATGCATATATAAATTCAACATACTCATCCACATTTGTCATTTTTCTACCTATTCTTTATATTACCCTCTGTATCTATCATTTCACTCTGTTTTTATTTACAATTTTTTGCCATATAGGGAGATACCTCCTCCCATCTTCCTCATAAGTAATACTCCTGTTTGTATAGTAGCTTTTCTACTTTTCTCTGATTTTTCTCATTTATTCCTTGTTTTTTTCACAATAATATGTTTTAATTTTTTTTTAAACAATCTTTTTTTTCCTAAATCTTATATTTTATTCTGCACATTTACATACTCATTACTTATCCCTTTCCTTATCCTTTTGCACTTCTAGTTTTAACTATAGATAAATAAATAAACTCCATTTGTATTTTTTCTTTAAAAGCAATCCATCATTCTAGCCAAGATTCATAAAAAAAAGCATAAAACCAAAAGAAATTCCACACCAAACATATTACAATAAATTTATTTTTTTAATGCTTTCATTATTTTTTTACCAAGACTTCATCAGAACAAAGTAAATGAATTGCTGCCCCGTTATTTAAAGTATTACAGAAAATTACATGACATCTATTCTCATCATTAAAGTAAAAACACCTTTAAATAATAAACTTTCACGTAAAACTGTAACATTTGTCAATACATCTTGATATCAAAATTATATGTGAACTTAAAATGAATAAATAACATGTTAATAAATACTAGCACATCTTTTCAAATAACTGTTTAAGGAAATCATCTGATTAAGATACTGTACCTGTGCATCATTCAACCTAAGCTGCCAGATCATTTCTTTAATCTCTGCTTTATTTTCTCAGTAATTACTTTCTCTAAAGTAAGCAAGTTTTTTTTTTAAGTTGTACACACCAAAGTATTTATCTTGTCATTCATTTTGATGCTATACATATGTTGAAATTCTAAGTCATCCTATAGTCTTCCAAACATAGAATGCATAACACACTGTGAAGCAGGCGATATATACAAAACCTCCAGTTGTACAGTTAAAACACTTTGTGTACCCAATAACGTTAGGGTGTCCTGAAAATCTAATGTAGGGTTCCTTGTTAATATAGTTACTTTGTTTACTAGGCCCACATTTCATTATTTTACCATTTAGAGAAATATTTCTGGGGGTGTTCTTGATTTTTGCTTTTGTTTTACATTCAAACTCTTTTTCATAATGAAAATATGTCATTTACTCAATATGTACATTAAATTTATTCTTTTAATTACACTATTGCAATTTTTATTGATAATACTCTTCATATTACCTGTTATATTATAGAAATGCATGACATAATCCATCGTATAATTTTTCCTGCCATTTTTTTTTTTTAAATACTGTTCCCACCATTTTTAAATTAGGTTAAAAATCTTTGACCAATGATCCCCTGATCTCTTCATAAATATTGTTTACAAAATCATAAGGGTACTCCCAATCAAAAAAAAAAGACATCTAAAATTTCAAGCTCATTTTCAAATAATGTATCATCTGATGTTAACATAGAGATCGTACTGTCTTGTCCTCTCACTAAATTTATTTTTTGTGGTATGGTGTGCTGATTTAAAAAAATGCAAAAAAAAACCTTTGGGAAAGTAGTTTTTCTACAGACGGATGAATTAATAGTCTTTAATTTCTCATGAATGGTCAGCTTTACATCCAAAAAAGTAATGTCTATAACCCCAAGTTGGTGAACAAACTTTAAAAATCTTGTGGTGGAATTTATGTATCTAATGAATTTAACCAACTTATCAATATCACCACAGATAAAAAATATGTCTAATCAACCATACTCACATGATCCTTACATAAATGATGTATTTTTTTATAATTCATCTTGCTCAAAACACTTCCTAGTAAACTTTTGAAACATTTACCCTCTATAATAATATTTTCATTTTTAGAAATTTCCAACAGAATTGCTGCATAATCCATAATATATATATATATATATATATATATATATATATATATATATATATATATATATATATATATAGATATAGATATATTATTTATTTATTTATTTTTATTGTACAGTTTGTTTACTGAGATACTCCACTGGGCCAAGAAGAGCCTGTTTTCAATGGGATCCCAGGGAGAAAAGCTCCATGAACAACAATATAATATGAAGACAATGCATTTACATTTATGTAATACTATTGGAGAATGATAGTATTACACAACATGATAAAAAAAAGGTAAAATTACACACACACACACACACACACACACACACACACACACACACACACACACACACACACACACACACACACACACACACATCAGTTAAAGAAATTAAAGTAATAAAAATCCATTGGTGCATATTCTTGTTAGATTTGTTACATTGTGAATAACACAGGGTTGACATTACAGTTTTACATGAAATCTTAGCGGAGTTGAAGTAGGATAGGGGGATAAGAGGTGTTAATTGTTGAATGTAAGAAGGGTGGGAAAATAAGAAAAAAAGTAGAGCAAGAGTAGGAGTAAATGAGAAAAATGAATATGGTAGTAGTCAGAGAAGCTCAGTATGATGAAGAGAAGAGAGAAGTAAAGGAGTGTGAAAAATGGGGAAAAAGGGGGTGAGTCATGTGGGATGACAGCAGGAACATTCCCCGAGGGTTTTGAGATGGGAATGAAGCAGGGTCTCAAAGGTATAGTGGTTGTCTGTAGTGCAAATAAGAGGTGGCAGCGAGTTCCAGAAGTGAGCTAGGGAAAAGGATAGTAGGTGTTTGCCTGGAGGACAAGCAGGCTTGTGCAGTTCAAGCAAATTCTGGTCATTGGATCTTAGAAGCCTGTTGGGTAGGTGCATTTTGAAGGAGGAGGCAAGGGAGGGGCAGATGGAGGGATGGGCATGAGTAAGTTGAATGTAGGTAAGGTGGTTAGGAAGTTCGAGCCAATTTAGTTTGTGTAGGGCATTGCAGTGGTGGGAGGAGGATTTATAGCCAGTAGCAAACTTAGAAATGTTGTTATAACAGGAGGATAGCTTTATTTTTAGAAAAGATTGAAGGTTGGTAAGAAGTGGGGCACCATATAGGAGAGAAGGAATGAGTAAGGTGTTAGAGAGTACAAGTTTAGTAGTGGAAGTGCTATAGCGGTTATGGTGGTAGAGCATGCCTAGTTTCTGGTGGGCTTTCTTTATATTGCTTAGTAGGTGAGCATCAAATTGTAACTGTTCATCAATAAGGGCTCCTAGAAGCTTTACATGGGAGGCTACCTTGAGAGAGATATTGACTAGGAATGGAGAATGAGTTCTTGTCTATAATGGTACTTTTTGAAGGGGAAAATAACATAATTTTAGTTTTTATGCATTGAGTGATAGGTGGTTGTCTATCATCCAACATTCAGTGTAAGAATAAGCATCCTGAGTTAGTTTTAAGAGAGTGGAGGTGGAAGTGGTAGAGCAGGTGATCATAGAGTCATCTGCATATTGGATCAGTTTAGCACTAGGAATGTTTTGGTGGAAGTCATTTATAAAAATGTTGAACATCAGAGGACCCAATATGGAACCCTGGGGTATGCCTGTATGTATATTAATGAAAGAGAAGGTGGCTTTTTTCCATTTGACAGCTTGTTGTCTGTTGGAGAGATAACTAGAAAACCAGTTGACAGAAGAGTGGGATAGGTTTAGATTAAAGAGTTTAGATAGGAGAAGGTTATGGGAGATAGTGTCAAAGGCCTTGGATAAGTCCAGAAGCAGGGTGTACACTAGACATCTGGAATCCCGGGCTTTGTTGATGGTTTTGAGGAAGGAGAGGAGAGTGGTTGTGGTACTGTGGCTAGGTCTAAAACCATGTTGTGTGGGGGTATGTAACTGGTTGTCTGTGAGGTAGGGTAGAAGTTGAAGGTGGATACACTTTTCTAGAACTTTTGAGATAGGGAATAAGATAGTGATTGGCCGGAAATTGGGAATATTGTTGTTGTTGTTATTACCTCCTTTATGAAGGGGAATGATATAGGCCTTTTTAGAGTAGGGGTACACAGTTTTCTTGGATTGAGCTGTTTATTAGAATGGAGATAGGAAAGGAGACGGCATCAGCAGCAGTTTTGAGTAAGTAGGAAAGATGGTCATTAAGGGCATTTGAGCATGGTTTCAGTTTCCAAAGGAGTTTTTATATGGTGGAGAAAGGAATGGGTTTGATAGTGAAGAAAGGCGGTTGGGAGGTGGTAGTGTTAGGAGAGGGAGAGATAGGAGGAGGTGGAAGTGAAGCTTTTTTGGGAATGAAGTAGTTTGGCTGTAGAATCAATAAAGAAGGAATTAAATTAGGTGGCTAAGGAGAGGTCTGGGACATTTGGGTAAGGGCTGAGGTTGTCTCATTTTCCAGGATTTAGGAGGGTGGAGATGCCATTCCAGAATTATTTGGGGTTGGTCTTGTGGTTATTTTGAAGAGTGGAGAAGTAGGATTTGTGGTCAGATGCAACAAGGTTTTTTTTACTTTGTTACATAGTAACTTATATTCAGTCAGGGTGGTGTGGGTTTTATTTTTCTGGTAATGTTTCCAGGCTTTGTCATGGAGATGCATAATGGTTGTAGTTTCTTTGCTTAACCATGGGATGGTTTTATTTTTAATTCCTTTGGTTCTGGAGGGAGCAAGGATATTTAACATGTCTAAAAATGTAGTATTAAAGTAGGCTACTGCATTATCTAGAGAGAGGGCTTTTAGAGGACTCCAAAGGTTTCAGGGTTGAAGTTTTTGAGAGATTGGGAGGAGATATAAGTGTGGGATAGTTGTAAGGAGGAGAGAAAGCAATGAGCAAAAGAGGGAAGATGATCTCTAAGAGTGTCAGGTAGGATGCCACTGTCAAAGATGTATTGGGGGTGGGAAACAAGAATCCAGTCAAGAGTAGTACCAGAGGAGAAGTGTTTTGAGGGCCTGGTAGTAGAGTTTATTAGTTGTGAGAAGTTGTATAAGTTTATGTTGTGTGGAGAAGTAGGAGATTGAATATTGGTCCAGTTAATATTAACGTCACCGAGGATTATGGTCTCGTTGGTAATGTTATAGGAGAACCAGGAGATGATATCCTCAAGAATGGGGATATTGTCTCCTGGGGTATGTAAAGAGTGGCTATACACATGCATTTGTTTCTGTTCATCTGGAGGAGGGCGAGGGTTAGTTGGCATTGGTGAATTGGGGTATGGGTTTGTTAAAGGGAGTAACTGTAAGGGAGGAGGAGTAGAGAAGAGCTACTTCACCACCTTTTTTGAGGGTCCTGTCATTTCTAATTATATTGTAGTTGAGGGTAGTGATTTCAGGATCTTTTATGTGTGGCTTTAACCAGGTTTCAGTAATGGATAGGATATCTGTGTGGTTATGCTGGAGTCAGTATGGAAGTTTGGAATCTTGTTATGTAAGCTTTGAGCATTTAATATAGTGAAAAGGAGGGATTTGCATGATGAGGGGGGAGAGGGAAGGGATGGGTTTGATTGAAGAGAGGGAGAGGGACCAGGGTTTGGGTGAATGTCACCAGAGAGAAGGTTGATAATAAGTTGATGGAAAAAGAGGAATTTAGAGTGCTTAGTGTCCTGCTTGAGACTTGGGTGTTGTGTTATAGTAGTGTTGTTAGGGATTGGAGATGAGAGGTAGTGAACGTGAATGAGTTTATTAGGGAAAAGGAGGTTGCTAATGAAGAAATAGAGATGAGGGGATATAGTGGTTGTGGGGTGTTTAACATATGTGGGGTATGTAGAAGTTATATGAAAGGAGGCAGAGTGATTAGAATTTGGAGGACTAGTGAGAAGGTGAAGGCAGGTTAGGAAGAGAAGGAGAAGAGGAAGGAGTACAAAGGAGGTGGGTTTTGAGGGTATAATGGTGTTTGAGTATTGTGGTATTGGGGAAATTGTAGTAGAGTGGCTACGGGATTAGTCAAGCTAGTTCTAAAGTGGAAGATAGCTAAGGGGAGTGGGAGGGATTGTGTTGGGTGGGGCTGATGAGCTTGTGATTGGACCTTTTGGGTGCGGGAGTGGTGCTATGGCTGTAAGTGTGGACATTGAAAACAGATCGGTATTGAGGGAAGATAAATTCTTGTTTGCTAAGGTATTGGTGTCTTATAATGTCATATATTCAATGTTAGAAGTTATGTATGAAATGTTTGGGGTGTTTACTGGGTATGTTTCTGTTGGGTAGTCACTTTTGTCTGTGTGTGCAAATGTATTGCATATAGCTAGTAATTTGTAATAGGAGGGGTTAGTTGTAATTACTATAGCAGATTGGGTGGTTTGAAATCTGGTGGGTGTGGTTTGGTCAAGTTTAAATTACAGGTATTGGGGGGCAGGTGGAATATGGGGTCAGGGAGGGGAAGCTGAGTGAGCCCGAGAGGGCAAACGGAGCAGGATGAGCCAAGATCCAAGCAAAGGCAAGTTTGTGTTTAAGAAAAACAATCAGAATTGACCAAGAACTGCTGTGAATCTGTAAGTCATTTCTTAACCATTTATCAGGTGGAAAAACAGCATAACCTTGTATCTGCAGGCTGCTGTGCTCTCAATTAAATTAACAAACACACGCAGTATTTGATCAGTTATGGATACTATTTGCTAACAGAAGGGAATAAAAGAGACATGGAAGATGAATGTGTGTGTGTGTGGGGGGGGGGGGCAGTGGACATTACAGTGGATATAAAAAGTGTACACATCCCTGTTAAAATGCCAGGTTTTTGTGATATAAAAAAATGAGACCACAATAAATCATTTCAAAACTTTTCCGATCTTTAATGTGACCTATAAACTGTACAATTCAATTGAGAAACAAACAAATCTGTTAGGGGAATATATATAAAAAATAAAAAACATACAATAAGTTGGTTGCATAAGTGTGCACACTCTTAAACTAATACTTTGTTGAAGCACCTTTTGATTTAATTACAACATTCATTCTTCTTGGGTACACACCTGCCATCAATTAAAGAAACTCTGATTAACCCCATATAAAGTTCAGCTGTCCTAGTAGGATTTTCTTGACATTTACCCAGTTGCCTGCTACAGCAAAAGCCATGGTTTACAGAGAGCTTATAAAGCATCAAAGCGATCTCATTGTTGAAAGGTATCAGTTAGGAGAAGGATACAAAAAAATTCCACAGCATTGGATATACCATGGAACACAGTGAAGACAGTCATCAAAAAGTGGAGAAAATATGGGACAACAGTGATATTGCAAAGAACTGGACGTTCCTCAAAAATTGATGAAAAGACAAGACAAAAACTGGTCAGGAAGCCTGCCAAGAGACCTACAGCAACACAGAAAGAGCTGCAGGAATTTCTGGCAAGTACTGATTGTGTACTACATGTGAAAACAATCTCCCGTATTGTCCATATGTCTGGGCTATGGGGTAAGGCTGCAAGATGGAAGCCTTTTCTTACACAGAAAAACATCCAGGCCCAGCTAAAATTTGCAAAAGAATACATCAAGTCTCCCAAAAGCATGTGGGAGAATGTGTTACAGTCTTATGAGACCAAGGTTGAACTTTTTAGCCACAAGGTACGTTTGGCACATAAAAAACACTTTGCATCACCAAAAGAACACCATCCCCACAGTAAAGCCCGGTGGTGGCAGTATCATGCTTTGGGGTTTCTTTTCTTCAGCTGGAACTGAGGCTTTAGTCAAGGTGGAGGGAATTATGAACAGTTCCAAATAGCAGTTACTTTTGGCCCAAAACCTTCAGGTGTCTGCCAGAAAGCTGAAGATGAAGGGGAATTTCACCTTTCAACATGACAATGACCCCAAGCATACGTCCAAATCAACAAAAAATGGCTTCATCAGAAAAAAATTACGTTTTGGAATGGCCCAGCCAGAGCCCAGACCTTAATCCAATAGAAAATCTGTGGGGTGACCTAAAGAGAGCTGTGCACAAGAGATGTCCTCGCAATCTGACAGATTTGGAGCGCTTTTGCAAGGAAGAGTGGGCAAATATTGCCAAGTCAAGATGTGCTGTGCTGATAGACTCCTACCTAAAAAGACTGAATGCTGTAATTAAATCAAAATGTACTTCATCAAAGTATTAGTTTAAGGGTGTGCACATTTATGTAACCAGCTTATTGTACGTTTTTTTATTTTTTATATTTTTTCCCATAACAGATTTGTTTGTTTTTCAATTGAATTGTACAGGCTGTAGGTCACGTTAAAGGTGGGAAAAGTTTTGAAATGATTTATTGTGGTCTCATTTTTTATATCACAAAAACCTGGCATTTTAACAGGGGTGTGTGCAGTTTTTATATCCACTATATCTATCTAAATATATATATATATATATATATATATATATATATATATATATATATATATACACACACACACACATACATATACATACATGCTCCCACCATCTCCCTCTTTAATATCTTCTAATAACAGAAAATAATCAGTCTGAGTTGTAATATATCCCCCTTCTATATGCCCATTGACTCTTATTGCACATTCTTAATTGCCCATACTTTAATACTTTCCTTAAACTTTTACATCTTATCCTGTCTTTCTAATAACATTTCTTAAATTACAGTTCAAATCACCCCTCAATATTGTTTCATATTTACTGCAACAAATTGTTTTACTTCTTGAAATAATTGATCTGTTTTTCTTCCTCCTGCAAACGTATTCAATATATAACACAGTAGTTCTACCTAAGTGTATAAAACAAACATTCAGTATCTTCACTCCTTTTTCTTACAAAGGATGGCAATATCTGCAAATTGTTCTTGCCCAAAATTCCTCCCATGTTTTTCTTTCCATTATTTTCCATCTAATCCTGCCCAGTTCTAAAATAAAGTTTGCATCATGTAAAGCAATTATTTTTGTAAATGTGTATCACAAATGGTTTGTTGGAAAGGTGTAAGTCACATTTGGGCATGGATGTGCTGTTTTTCAATTTATTTGGGGTGCCTTGTGTGTTTTCAACGTTGGCAGGGAGGTGAACAGAAACTTATCCGGACGCGGAGAATACCAGCCGAGGTCTCTCAGCAAAAAGTTATATCCGGGCAATTATGCCTTGCTTTTCAAAATAATTGGATACATAGCACAGTTGTGTGATTTCAGCGTCGAAAGAGGTGAACACCAACTGATCTGTTGTTGGAACTGAGAAATTGCAGCATTTATTATTATAACAATATACTGTTTCCAATTTGCCCTTTATTGTGACTTATTATTTCATCATCTTTTTTTGGGGACATATGAGTGTTCATTATCTAATTGCCATATCCATCATGGCATCCATATTGGTAAACTCTTTATGTATTTTTACCAGCAGTGTATTTGTCAGGCTGTAATGTTGTTGCTGGCAAACATTTTTCAGTTTGCATGATTGCTCACTTAATTTCTATGCTGCTGAAAGCTCTATTTGTAGTATTTATGTGATGAACCATTAGGTTGCTGAATCAGCAGTGAATTTGGTTGCTTTATGTTACAATATCATCATTGGGCCTAAAAACATATTTATTATACTGGATTTTTATTTCTAAAATAGGTAGTTAGATTTTATATACAATTTTTTGTTCTGGTGAATTAAGTGTGTACAGACCAATATTTGTACCATTATAATACAATTTTTCTTATAGATAACTAGTCTATTTGCTATGTATGCGTAATCTGACTTGGTGTATCTATATTAGGTGACATTTATTTATCATTGAGCAGTGCTTTTGCATATTCACATTTTATACAGAGCCTTTGTTTTTTTGTTTGTTTGTTTCTGAACTCAATGTGCTGTTTTTGATGGTTGACGTTTGGACAATTAGTTGTGCTTCTGAGTTCTAGTCTATAAGATTGTGGCATAAATGTTGCTGTATGGACATTTGGGGGCTTTTATCATTCTTGTTCCTTATACATTTCCATGGACATTAATCTATTTTTTATTCTGCGTTTGCAGTTGTCTAACTATGTTGAGGAACTTATAACTTTTTGCCTGACCAATACTTCCTGGCCATACAGCTACTCCCTAACGCATAAAAGATAACTCACACTCTCAATCAAATACCTATCCCTTCAAATCTCTTCCCCCATCAACAACAAACTCCACCACACCTCTTATAGTGTACCTTTAATACAACACCAATCTCATACAGTTTTAGATTTTACCCTTGCATACACCCCTTTCTTTCTGAAACTAAATAACATGAGTTACACATATCTAACCAAACTACTAAAAACATAATTCGACCCATTAATAATCCTCACCTACTCCTACTTTACATCCTGTCTTCCTACCACACTCAGCATCATAACCACAACACATCCCCATGGCAAACAGAATCCATAGGCAAACAGAATCCATAACCAGTCCCATCAAACTAAAAAACTTCCCTATATCGCCATGTGACATTACCTCCTCCCAAGCCGTCTCTTACTCGTGCAATAAACCAACAATCAAAACTAATCCCAACTCTTCTCAAAGACAAACTAAAATAATTCACAAATTAATCAAACTCTATCTACACCTACTCCATAAATTCACTTGTAGTGGAGACATACACCCCAATCCAGGACCCAAAACATCAGCCAACCCAAACTCAAATCAGCTACATCCCCTGTACCATAGACCTAACTCAGCTTTCCTCTTCTTAAACATTAATGCAAGAAGTATACTTAACAAAATTCAGGAGTTCCATACAAACCAGATATCTCTGTATTAACTGAAACATGGCTCAAACCACAACACCATAATAATGAGATTACTGCTCCTGTTTATAATATTATCCGAAGAGACAGATTAGAGAAAAAGGGTGGAAGTGTTGCAATATTATTCCAAAATCATCTCACCATAGAACAACTAGATTACAATACCCAAGAAGTCAAAGATGTACAACTAATCCTTGCCAAATTAAAAATAAATTTCAACAAACACATAATTATTGCAGGTGGCTATATCCCACCAGGCAATAACATCACTGTAATGGAAAGCCTGGTTAATTGGATCTCCAGCTCCCTACCACATGAAACCATACTATTAGGGGTCTTCAATATTGACTGGCTTAACTGCTCCAGTCATAATCCCTCTGCCTTTATTAACCTCCACAGGTTTACCCAAACTATAATCACCCCCACTAGAATTGACAAAACATCCAAATGCCAGTCCATCTTAGACTGGATCCTGGTATCTGACCCCACTCTTGCACAGCAATCTGGCTATCTTCCAGATACCCTAAGTGACCATCATCCAACCTAAATAATTAGAACAGATCCCAAACCATCAGCCAACCTATCATCAGAGTAGTTCAAAACAAAAAGACCTTTATAGCTACTGACTTCATCAATGCATTAAAAAGCTGCACATGGACTTCCTTAAAAACAACTATCTCTAGACAAAGCCATTGAATACTTTAACACAACCTTCATAAAAATCTTAAATCATCATGCACTCCCCAGAACCATTAGAATAAAAACTAACTATGTCTGATGGCTAAGAAAGGATACTAAAACTATAAGTCCTGGATTCAATATAAAAAAAAACAAAACCACTACTTTGAGACAAAACTATCTAGAGCTACGTAACAAAGCCAAAAAAACAAATCAAAGTAGACAAATCTAGCTACTATAAAAATATGCAAGAAAAATATGCTTTTAAATCCCCAAAAATTCTGGGCCACAATAAATGGTATAGTACACCCAGGAAGGTCCACTACTCCAACCCCTGTGCTACCAAATAACCATGAAAACATTCCCACCCAATTTAACAAATTCTTTATCAAAACAATCCAGACCTTTGCCAATGCCCAAAATAGCATTAGCAGCCCCACACCAGTAACTACACCAACCCATCCCAATATACAAAACAATAAAGACAATTTTCACCTTCACTCTGTGTCCACCAAGACTATTTCTAAACTCCTTAGGAAACTTAAACCAACCACTCTAGCAGCTGATATGCTACCAGCAGACTTCCTTTAGATATCAGCTGAAGCTATAGCCTATCCTGTCTCTATTATCATAAATAGATCTCTATTAGAATACAAAGTTCCCACCTCATGGAAAACATCACATATTATTCCACTGCACAAAGGGGGTAACTCCTTAGAGCTCACCAACTATCGCTCAATAGCAAGCCTATCACCTTTATCCAAAATATTAGAAAGAGTTGTTCATAATCAACTAATGCAGTACCTCCAAAATAACAACCTACTCTCCATATCCCAGCATGGCTTTAGATCTTCCCATAGCAAAACCACAGCATTACTATCATTCACCAATATAGTTAACCACCATAGAAACAAGGGTCTATTTGTTTCTTCCATATTCTTAGACTTATCAAAAACCTCTGACATGGTAAATCACAGTATGCTTTTTGAAACTCTATCTACCCTAAATATAAGTTCCCCCTCTATGTCATGGTTCAACAGTTACTTATCTGGCCATCAGCAAGCAGTGCTATGGCAGGGACAGCTGTCCCCCTTGTTACCAGTTACCTCAAGGATCCATCCTTGGCCCTTTGCTGTTCTATTTATTTGCTAACAAGATCTCTTCATCCTCACCCACTGCCTCAGTAGTATAATACGCAGATGACACCACCTTTATATATGCTGCCCCCACCCTAAGTGAACTACAAACCCTAACCCAAAATAATTTCACCCTGGCCAAAACTTGGTTCACTAACATCAAACTTCTTCTTAATCCCTAAAAAAACAAACTAATTATTTTCAGCCCAGGCAGATCTCCTCCCCAAAATAGTTATTTCACCATCTACTCTAAAGAAAACATTCATATTAGTCCAACCACACACACTAAACTGCTAGGTGTAGAAATAGACAATAACCTGAGGTTCAACATCCATACAAAACACACTATCAAGCGAGTTAATAAAAAATGTGGACTTCTCTACAGGAACAAACAGTTTATGATTAAACACACCAAAGCAATCTCACAAGGACTCATCTTCTATCCACCCTCCTCTATGCCTCTCCCATCTTGACTAATCTCCACCAAACTGATCTAAATAAAATGCAATCTTGCTACAAGAAGATTGCTAAGTTTGCTACTGAAGCTTCATATAGGTCTCACCACTGGCTATCCCTTAAGAAGCTTAACTGGCTTGAGTTGCCTCATATACTTCTACTCAATCAACTCTGTATAGCACACAAACTGTTCTACCTTCCTGAGAAAACCCCAGCACTTCAGCATCTAATTCAGCCCCACATTCCCTCTGGAGCCTTAAGATCAAGTAACCAGAACCTCATAACTGTCATCCAACATAGAAATGATGCCAGTAAATCCATCTTTGCCAGCATCATTGCTAAAACCTGGAACACACTACCAAGCCAAATAACTTCTACCACATCCTTTATTCATTTCAAAAAACTTCTGAAAGCTATGTTCATGCCACTCACCAGGCTAACCCAAACTAAGAGAATGTTTCTGTGTATAGCTAAGTATAAACAGTTCCCCTGAAAGCTTGTGAACCTGTTGATATTTACTTGACAAAACTTATATCTGTAAAAATAATACAAATGCTGTTTTAAGTTATGTATCACAATGATTGTCTACTATAAGAATTATTAATCTCTAACATATTGTGTGTTTGCTATAAGTATGCTCTATTTTTTTTTCTCTTCTATCATGTACTGTATTGTATTGTGGACTTTCCCGGTAAACAAATGTAAAATAAATAAATAAATAATTATATCTACCTATAGCTTTGAGCCCCATTTCAAAATAATAACCCTTCTAGCACTATTGCAATACTATCTGCATTAAGCAAAACTAAATGAAGATTGTTCTTTCCCTTCTTCTTAACCTTGGGGAAAGATTTTTAAACTTTTAACTTATTCGTACTGTTTCCTCCATGTAATATTTTTTCTTGATTTCCTATTTATCCTTTCAATGTCATCCATATCCGACTGCTTATTTTCTAATATTTCAAACGTTTCCTGTCTTTATATTTATTTGGTAATCTTCGATTTGTTCATCACCCTATTTTCTTGTGTAAAGCCTCATTATATATGATCACGACCCCTTTACTCATCTGATAAATTTTCTTTTTATTGTGTATTTTAATCCTGTGTATTATAAATATTTGCTTTAGCTTGTTTTCTTCTCCCAACTACTTCCTGCACTTCTTGATAGCCAAACAAAAACATTGCTTGTTACATACTCTGCATTCTAATATACATTTGTTTTCTATATGGTCTTCCTCTCCACACTGATTACATTGCCTTATCATAAACATGTATGAAATGTGTTGCTTCTCTGCAAAAAAAATGTTTTAGATGACCCCACATATCTTAATTTCCCTCTGAGTCTAATAGCATACTAACAGGAGTGAACATGAGCGTTCAAAATGAGTAAAGGAAGTTCCCCATTTCCCTGGTGAAATTTGCCCTAGTCAGAATATACCACCTTGGGTCTCCCATGAAAAAAGGCCATTGGGCTAATGGGACTAACAAGGACGAAAAGTATAAATAAATACAAATATTTGTAGATTCATCATCTCACCACTCCCCACAGAGATACCATGGGGTGGCATTTCTTAAGAGGCTGGTAGTTCATGCTCCACACATCATTAAACACTTTCAAAATACATTTGAAGCCTTTGTTATGGTTGCAATTAGCTACAGAGGTACTATATGGGCTGTCTAACAAGTTGTCAGCACTGGTGGACAAATGGGTTCAATTAAAAAATGTAGTATGTCGGTGTGCTCCACTGCAATATCTTACATTGTGGAAGCCAGTAAAGTGCTTTTTGGGGACTTTCCCTTTTTCTCCACTTTGGTATGACCATAGAGTTGGTATATATAATTTAGGGGGTATGTGGGCAGAACCCCCCAATGCAGGGGGACTTGCACCCTGCAAAAAAGTTTTTTTTTTATTGGAGGGGAGTCAACTCATTGGTTTTCGATGTTCATATTTCAGAAACCAGTACGTTGAAACATTTATTCAAAACTCTTGAGTAAATAATTACTGCATATACGTAATGTACCGTTAGTTAACATTTCTTTATAATGATGTATTAAATATGATACGTCACTATTGTTTGACAAACATAGTTTGTTAGAACAGAATACGTACAGGATAATTAAATATTGCTTCCTTGAAGTATAGTCAACAATTTCAAATTCACCTTCCTTAGTTGTGTTTTTGGTTTGACTTTTATGATGTATGTTTACATGAAATTTAATAAAAGATTTTAACTAAAGCAACTGAAAGGGAAGAGCTGTCTCTCCCTGATAGCACAGCATTTGTCTCATTAAACAGCCACTCCTACTTACGGGGGGAGGAGTGATATACAGTTTCCTTCAGTATCGACACTTGTAACTTATGGAATGTATCAGGCTAGATGGTTCTAGCATGCTAAATGGATGGCCAAACTGTCATTGTAAGCATTAGGCACCTACATGAGGAACATATCAGCTTTCCAACCTTGTCATGTAGTAATTATGTTGCTTGTGTATTAATCCTGTTTTTAACTATTTATCTTCTTACTTTGTATTATTCATCTTGCTATGAAGAATGTTTAATCACTATCCTAATGCAAGGCATTTTTATTAATGTCATTTAAACAGCCAACTGATAGTAAACTAAACTGTGATTTTCCAAGCTTGGATCTCAGTTTGTGGCCTGTAACATATGATATATTCAAGAAGATGACAAGGCATTTCCCTGAACTCCTCATCTGGAATGGAAATATTTCAGAGTGGAAATCTTCTTAGCTCCAGTTTATTACTCCTGTACAAGAGAATAACCTCACTTTAAAACAAAGGTGTTAAGTGTGTGCGTGTGCGTGTGCGTGTGTGTGTGTGTGTGTGTGTGTGTGTGTGTGTGTGTGTGTGTGTGTGTGTGGGTTTCGGGGAGGGGGGGTAAGGGTGTAATACTAACCTAAGATCTTTGCCCAGGGAAGAACTCAGATGCTCACCACAAATGCCCCCCCCCAGCGGCAGTGTAGTAGCAGCACTGGAATCAGCTTTCCCAACTTCATTTCACTGCTGCTTTTAACTAATTGGATATTTTGCTAAGAAGTCAGATTAGCATCATAATTGTCCTGACTGATGATGCATACTGCTAGCAGACTTCTTACTGACCCACTGCCTATTAAACTAACAATGTTCTACAATCAACATGTTACCCGCATGTTGTTTGTGAGTAGCAAACAACGGGTGAATTGCTATACTGAATGCAACATGGAAGGGTCAACTTGATTCTGTAAATTCTGACCAAAATATTTATATTTCTGTCACCAGACAATAAGTTCAGTTTACCCAAAGTGTATAAGGCATTCACTAATATATTGGTGTTTTATGTTTTAGTCAAAGAATACTGCAAGGCAATGTTCGATTTTGGAGCTTCTGCAGATGATGAACTTGACTTGAAGAAAGGCGATACTATCTTAGTTATTAATAAGGTAAGAGACATGATATAATGTATGTTTATAAACCAAAGTATGTATTTACTACAAAACAATGTATCTTATGAAAAACAAAAGGTGTACCTCAGCTAAGGACTGCATGCATTTCAGCTGGTGAGCAGAAACTATAAAATGAAATCAGATTACTGTGTTTCCTTATATAGCAAAGTAGATGAGAATGATGCACTCTTTTAACTGCACATCACAATTTCCATTTATAATTTAGGATCTGCTCTATGAAGATCTGCATGAAATTATTAGTCACTTTTTTAGAGAGGTCAGAATGAAGTTCTACTCTAAAAGCACTTCCTAGATGTAGCTGCATGAAAAAATTGCATGAAAAAAATGGTTTGTTATTGCTTTTTGTCCTGAATGTGAGTGCACTACTTTACCATCTGTTATTATATTTTTTCTGGCATGATATTGCATTAGAAATGAAATTGGTTTCCTCTTCCATGAGCAGTGATTTCATACAATAGAATGATGCAGACTGATACCTGTTCCTTGTACTAAAAATGTGGTCTTGATTTTGATCTCTCATGCAGTTCTGAAGAGCTCTGCCAAATACAATGGCAAACTGTGACTTAGAAGAATTTGTTTCCCATATAGTTCTAGTTATAGAGAAACAAACTACTAGAAGCAAAGATTAGGTACACTTAAAAACTCATACTTATTGTATTTATTCAAAATAATAATAATCATCTCATCATCATCTTCTTTCGGCTGTTCCCGTTAGGGGACGCCACAGCAGATCACCTGTTTCCATTTCTTCCTGTCCTCTGCATTTTGCTTTGTCACACCAATCACCTGCATGTCCTCTCTCACCACATCCATAAACTTTATCTTAGGCCTTCTTCTTTTCCTGTTACCTGATAGCTTCATCCTTAGCATCTTTTTCCCAATATACTCAGCATCCCTCCTCAGCACATGTCCAAACCAGCGTAATCTTGCCTCTCTAGCTTTGTCTCCAAACCTTCCAACCTGGGCTGACCCTCTAATATACTTATTCCTAATCCTGTCCACCCTTGTCACACCCAGTGCAAATCTTAACATTGTTAATTCTGCCACATCCAACTCAAACTCCTGCCTTTTTGTCAATGCCACTGTCTCCAACCCATATAACATAGCTGGTCTCACTACCCTCTTGTAGACCTTCCCTTTCACTCTTACAGGTACTCGTCTGTCACAAATCACTCCTGACACTCTTCTCCACCCACTCCATCCTGCCTGTACTCTCTTCTTCACCTCTCTTCCACACTCACCGTTACTCTGAACTATTGACCCAAAGTATTTAAACTCATCCACCTTTGCCACCTCTACTCCTTGCATCCTTACCATTCCTCTATCCTCCCTCTCATTCACACACATATATTCTGTCTTAGTCCTGCTGACCTTCATTCCTCTTCTCTCTAGAGCATATCTCCATCTCTCCAGGGTCTCCTCCACCTGTTCCCTACTCTCACTACAGATCACAATGTCATCTGCAAACATCATAGTCCACAGGGACTTCTGTCTGATCTCGTCTGTCAACCTGTCCATCACCATTGCAAATAAGAAAGGGCGCAGAGCTGATCCTTGATGTAACCCCACCTCCATCTTAAACGCCTCCATCACTCCCACCTCAGACCTCACCGCTGTCACACTACCCTCGTACATATCCTGTACCACTCTTACATACTTTTCTGACACTCCTGACTTCCTCATATAATACCACAACTCCTCTCTAGGCACCCTGTCATATGCTTTCTCTAAGTCTACAAAAACACAATGCAACTCCTTCTGACATTCTCTGTACTTCTCTATCAACAGTCTCAGAGCAAAGATCACATCTGTAGTGCTCTTTCTCGGCATGAAACCATACTGCTGATCACTAATCATTATTCAAAATAATAATAATAATAATAATAGATTTTATATTTTAGCACAGACCAACATTAGCTGAATAGATGAGTCTGAAAGACTTCTGTGATGCATTGACAAAAAACACAGTTTCTAGGGATCAAATAGCTTTCCGGATGCTGAAACCTGATTGGTCAAACCTCGAAAATATTTAGCCATTAATTTATGCATAAAGCTTGATTAAAAAAAATAATGGCCAACACAGACTCCTTAAACACTGAAAACACAACTGTAAGCTTTCTCACTAACCTTTCTAGTACTGCCATTAAACTCCAAAACAAGCCACCACATTTAGAATTATTTTGATAGGCGTCAAAACCATGAGCACATTCTGTGGCTTGGTTGCTGTTGTCACATCTGTCAAGAGAGCTGTCAAATCCTGCAATTGTACAGTCATTTTGACATCTGCCAAAATAGCTATCAAACCATAATAGTTCTAAGATCAAAAAGAGCTATTAATATGTAGTTTCCAACATTGCCAAACAACACATTAATCAAGCCTTTTTATGTATCTTATCCTGTGCCATAAAATGCAGTACAACATGTCTAAAATCCACTAGAAACCAGCCATGTCACAGCTCCAGTCAAAAAGTACATTTCAGTTACAATGCTTATTACCACAGAAGAGGGCTAGCCTAGGATTTTCAACATTTGAGTTTCATCTTGTATAAAGCAAAGCAGAATTTAACAGCTGTGTACCAAGCAGAAATGTATTACAGTGCAAAATATTGCTTCTCATAATTAATTTAATTTTTTTTCTATTACTACAAAGCTAACTACAGAATGTCACATATCCCTTTGGATCTCCATGCTCTATGTCACAGCTTTAGTCAGAGAGCTATAATTTGGATAGTTCAAAATTCAATTTTAAAATGTTTTATCTCTAATAAAATGCAAACCAGAATATCGGCTCTGATTATATGAATGCAACAGAGACAAACACTAAGACATAAACATAGACAGGCACACAGACAGACACACACACACACACACACGCACACACACACGCACACACGCGCACACACACACACACACACACACACACACACACACACACACACACACACACACGCACACATTTACACACACGCACACACGCACACTCACACACACGCACACTCACATGCCCTTCAATGCATTTTTCTAACAGTTAGCACAGAGAATTAAGGTTATGAGTGTAAACAAGCTGCAACCTGTTGTCCAACGTTTGATTCCTTTAACTTCACTCTGTCTGTTGTGTACCTCTGAGCAAGTCACTTAACAAGACAGAGCAATCTTGGGTTGAGACTGAAAAAGTTCCATGAGGATCAGTGCTTTGCCTTGGTTAACAAATATAAATAGTGGACACACACACACACACACACACACACACACACCTGCGCACACACGCACACACATGCACATACACACGCTGTGGGCATGCATGTCTGACAAAATCGTTTTCAAAGAAATCATTATTGTTCCAGCTCCACATCTCATTATTTTATTCTCTTCGCTGTTTTTAATGATATGCCAGTTCTGGCAGTTAGCAAAGAGGACTAACGCTCTGCGCTATTAATAGGTTGCTTCCTGTGTCCAGGCTAGAGAGTTTGATTCTTTCTACCTCCATTTGCTACTGTGTGACTCCTGGGAACTCACTTAACCAGACAGTGGTCACCCCATAAAGGGGAAAAGTGCACCCAGTAGCTTATCTG
This sequence comes from Protopterus annectens, assembly GCF_019279795.1. NCBI lineage: Eukaryota > Metazoa > Chordata > Ceratodontiformes > Protopteridae > Protopterus > Protopterus annectens. The sequence continues at coordinate 1,135,726,152 of NC_056727.1, read as the reverse complement.
GTCAACAAATAGGTAAAATAAAAATAGCAAATAATAAATGTCTTTAGTTGAGAATCACATCATGTTCTGTATGTGAATTAAATGGCTGTATCTGTTCGTTTCTGTTCATTGTGAATATATTATAATTCTGTCATGTCAGGAGACTGTTCTTCATCTGCAGTATCAGATGGGCATAACATTTCATATATAATCAGATCTTGTGTCTTCTTGTAGCTTTTCTGTCATGGCCTCAGAATGCACTTGCATATTGCACATCTGTTTTGGGACTGAAGCTACCACCCTGTTATAGCACCTGTGATTGCTTCACTTTATTTGTACCATGCTTGCACTAACATGTACTCAGGAATTCCCCATCTCATTATAATTTCTTGTTTTTCTGAATTCTTTGGTGTCATTTCCAGTAAGCCTCTTACTTATCACTGTCATTTTTGCTGTATTCATGTCAACTCACTAAGGTAATTTCACTAAGTCCCAAATCTCTGAAACATTTTTTTCTGAAAACCCTATTGATCAAACCCCAAACCAAACTATCTTGCAGGGGAAGAGCTCTCTTACACCCTCTATGCGGGGGAATCCCCACCCCTTAACTTGCATACAATAAATCTAGTGTTGCGCAACAACAGAGAAAGGGCAAAGTCAGTTTCACAGAATTTTGTTTTTTAGACAACCTGGTTAAGAGGTTTGAGACTTGTTGAAATTATCACCATAGATTTGTCATGTTTGCCTTTTACTGACAGGTGGTCCTGCAGTTATGTTTCCATTTAAACAGCTTCTAATGATGTATCCAAACATAAATACTGCCATGCCACAAAAATACCACAACTCCACTGTAGCTAGTTATGAATCTCGGGCTTTTCCACTCTGCCGATAATGCCATTTTGTAGTATTTCATGCCTTCCATTTCAAAACTTCCGTTTGTGGTACAAAGTTATTTCCATGATGTTCTCTGATTTGTTTTGGAACAGTCAGCTTCAGCAAATACTTCCCCCTGTGATGCCGAAATGTGTTCTCCTGTTGCTATGCTTCTTCTGCTTCATTTTAGAACAGGCAACTTATCAATCAAAATAGAAGAGAGACTGGGGCTCTGACCACATTCAAGTTCTTATGACCTGTACCCAAACACATTCTGCATATTACTTTTTGATGTCAGATGCTAATGTAATACCATTTCCCAGTAATCCCTCTACTGCTAGTTTTAACTTTTAACATAATATTTGTTAGTACCTGATTGTGGTGTTTGGAATATATGTACTATTTGCTGCTGGAGTCATCATTTCAACACTGAGTTTCTCTGTCTTATCTCTGATTACATCATTATTGGGGTCTATATTAAATGCTCTGAGAGGTGTTCTATCAAATGTCTCTTCATCGACACATAATTGGCGACCTCACTAAACTGTGAACATTCAAAACAGCTATTTATTTCCCTGGGAAAGAAATTGCCCGCACTAAAAACACATGCACACAATTTCAAACATAAGAAAGTGGGGGGGCTTCGCCCCCACACCCCCCAGTGTGTGGGGCTGTGTCTCCTACCCCCCAACTAAATATACCAACTCTGAGATTGCACTACAGTGGGGTAAAGGACAATGTCATGGTTCAGGCCAAGTGATTTTTTTTCCCTGGGAAAAAAATCACTGACCTGAGCCTTTGCTATTTTCAGATTTTGGTCTATATGCATCAGTGAAACAGCATTCGCTGTAATGCCATTTGGCTGATCTAATATAGACCCCATTATTGCATTCTCCATTATTTTCACTGAATAACTTCTACAATGAGCCATGCTTGCTTATCCAACAATGACATTTTTTTTAATATTTTCTGATGATCTGTTTATTTTATATTTTCATTTTATTTGTACTTGTTAATCAGGGTAGAGCACTAAGCCATATGGATATTTTTCATATTCAGCCCAGGAGAAGTCTCTGTTTACGTGACATTATTGACGTCCAATGTAGCTCACATTACTGCTAACTGCTTTTTCTTTTGTTCTCTCTTTAGTGCTGCCTTCCTTTTATTTATTTGTCCTGTGTTGTTTTATTTCACTCCGTTTATGTTCAGACTTTTTTTGCAATATCAGCCCTGACAGTGGATGTAGTGTGGCCACTACACCATGCACCTGCCTTACCATGACTCCAGCAATCTTCAGGCCTACTTCTTTGCAGGCTGATGTATGTCATCCAGAAAGGGTGACTCTGAGTCCCCCTTGCTGCCTTTTTTGGTTTGACTCCTGTGTGTGTGTGTGTGTGTGTGTGTGTGTGTGTGTGTGTGTGTGTGTGTGTGTGTGTGTGTGTGTGTGTGTGTGTGTGTGTTTGTGTGTCTGGAGTGTTGTTGTTGTTGTGTCTTTTGGCTTTTCCCAGTTAGGGGTCGCCACAGCGGAACTCCGGTCTGCTAATGATTGGTAGTTGATTTTTACGTGCCTAGTTACCAGCCCTGATGCACAACCTTCAACGAAGGTACACCCATTCACGCATGTCTCCATGTAGAAGACGCTCTAGCTGAGAATTGAACTGGATAGCGTCTTACTGTGAGGCAACAACACTACTGCAGCGTGTCTGGAGTGTAAACTCCCCAATTGAGGGATGTCATTGGGGGTCCCCATATGTCATCTGGTTGGATGTGGAAGGCCCTGTAATGTTCTTGCTGGATCAATGGCTGACAACCATAGTGACAGCCTGGAACAATCCCCTATGCAACTGGCACAGTTATACAGCTACCTGACCCTTATCTGAAGGCCATCAATGGCTGATCCAAGCCATGAATGCAGTCACAAAGGTGACTAACCTCACGTTGGGGTGCTTGCACTGTGCAGTGTGGCAGTCATCTGTCACCCCCTTATACCCCATCATGGTGCTGATTTATGTATTTATTTTCAATTTAATAACCAGGTAAGTAGGCTGGTTACCAGAGCTTTTTCAGTCACTACCCAGGCCCAGTGGATACTTGTACAAACTACAGAATCACAAAAGCAGAGAATACTTTGAGTACAAAATTAACACAAATCAAATACATAATACACTCTTATGGATACATTGTACAGACATTACATGATGATGTAAAATAACTTTTGGTGCAAAAAGTAACAAGATTACAGGATAAGTAGAGAAAACGCAGCAAACAAAGGATTAATTAGATTTATGGTTTTAGTTGTCTTGGTCCTTGTTGTTTTTTTGCAGATTACAGGAATATAGAAAGGTACTTTAATATGACATTCAAAGTCAAGGGATAGAGTGGTGTAAACAGCTGTATTATAGAATAAATAAAAGCTGTGAGTTAGGAACAGAGATTATCTATTCATTTTCACAAAAGCAAGACCAGGAAGCTTCTGCAAGGAGATGTCCTTTAAATTTGTTTATAAAGGAGGCCAAATTTGCCTGATTTCTTACTTCATTTGGCAAATGATTCAAGGTGCATGGATCAAGTTTGGAGCGACCTCTTTTGCTGGATTTACCCACGTTTGGCCATAACGGTGAAGCCCGAGTGACTGAACAAAGCCAACCGTGAGTAAATCCAGCATTGCTCACACCCAGCCGCGGGTTATTGCTATTATACAATAGTGTTTGTTTTGTGTTGTGTTATGTTTGTGTTCCTGTTATTTAGGTTTTTGTTTGCTTTAGTTTGTATTCTTGCACTTTGTCTGAGATAAAATAGTCCACACTTTTAGTTAGTTTATTGTTTATTTTATTAAAGGTTTAGGGAGTGGTATCGAGAAGTGCAGTGCTTGCATTTTTGTGTGTTTTTTTTCTGTTGTGGCATTTTTACAATTGATAAATGTAGTTTAGTACATCATATGTTATGTGTGCACTTTTGAAAGAAGAGGTTGACGGAGTATGGATCTGGCTTTACCAAGTAAATTGGTGTTTATGAGCTGAGGGACGGAGGACTGTATCAGAAAGCAAGACTCGGTGCTGGGTGCTTGAGGTACGATATCAGAGACTTGATTATGGTTTTGCTGCTTTTTCTCTGTTTACATAGGGACTTCTGCAGTGGTATGTAAAGTGTATACTTCAAAGAAATAGAGTTACAAGTTACGAGTGAGGGTGGATCTGCTTTTATGAAGTTAATTGCCATTCAAGCTGAAGGACTGAGTAGTGTATTAATAACAATAATGGAATTCAGCTGGAATACTTTATTATGGTTTTGGTGTTTGCTATGGTATGCTTTACTGTGTTGTTTTGTCCATTTAATGTTTTGCCATTGCCGCTGCATGATAAGTTAGCGGCTGGACTTTTTCGTTTGTTCCTTTTGATTTACAATATACACACTGGTTGGATTAGCCAATCAGCATGCACGTTTATCAGCTTTGCCGAGTTTCCATTGTATAATGGGAAATATTCTTTTAAATGGTGAGTGATAGCCTTAGTGTATGATTTTGAAAAGCAAAGAGCTTAGGAGAAGGGTTGCTGTACTGTTTATTGGGAGTCATACGAAACAGTTCAGAAGGCCATGGTGCTGGATCATAGCATTTGACAGCAGGGCAAACCTGCATATTTTATTTTCAGCTAACTGTAATTTGTGAATATTAGAACAAGAAATAACTGAACTTTAGAGTAAGGCAACTCTCTAGTTTGAGACTAAGTACATTTTTGGCAATGGCATTATCAGCTGAGGGTGAGAGAAGATGTGCAGTCTTGTAACATAACTTGAGTTGGTTAAGCATTTTGTTGAGAATATTATCATTATGGTTTGAGAAGGATAAGGTCAGGTCTAATGAAAGTTCCAAATATCTTTGTTTGGTTGTATGAGGAATAGGGGTACAATTACTGTCTTTTATTATGGATGGGGCTATGTTTTTCAGTTTGAAGTTTGAGGTAAAAAAATATATGCTGGACTGATACTGGTCTGAGAGGCAAGATAAGGACTCCTTTTCTTGTGATTCATTTCACTCCCAAGTTTGTTTTCAAATCTTTGACAACACTAATTGTTGTCCCTCAATCTGTCTGTGCATCTCCTTTGTGGTCCTACCATTAGTGTCAGTCTTTGTCTGTCTTTTGTGTTTTTGTTTGTCTGCCCCTGCTGCCTTCTCCGTACCACCTTTCTTGCACTCATCTTCTCTATGCTTCCATCCCCCCTTTGCCATGCTTGACAATGTAATAAAATGAGCACCTGTGCCACAAAAAATTATCCCCTCACTTATCTATCCCATACTACTATTCCTTTCCCCTTGCCATTCTGTGTGTTTCTCTGTTTGCCTTTGCCCCCTTTTTCTGTCATACCCACCTAGTTCCTTCCCATTTATAATATAACAATAGCAAGGACTATGCTTTGTAGCCCTTATCTGGGCTCACATCTGCTTGCAGTGGTACATTGATGCCCATGTAAAAGCATACCATTGAAAGTACACGCCATATAGTCTACTGGCCGACTGTAGTACTGTCCCAGTTATTGAGCAATGTGTTATGTTTTGCCAGGGAATTGCCAGTGCATTCATACCCCATCATGCAATGTCACTCCTACTACATAGTGTCAGTCCACATTAGGCCCTTATGCAGCCATGTAAATATATTTTTTTAATCCTGGCCCATGTGTAGCATTCATTTTAACTCCCAGTATTAGGAATGACACAGGCACTTGAAAGCCACTAATGAAAACTGACCCTGATTTACTCTAACATCTCCACAGTTACTATTCTAATGTATCTAGCTGTAGTTCAATAATAAAACAACACTCAATAAAACATTTTCACTGCAGTTTAAATGAATCAGCATATCTCACTGAAATAAGCTTTGCCACACAAAACAAAGTAAACCCCAAATTCTTTAAAGGAACCTGAATGCATATCTACCCTGGAGCAGCACTGTAACTCAACAGTGAGTTTAAGGACTTAATTTCATAGAGTTTGCACAATGCAAACAAATTTAATATGGATGTTTTACTCAAGGATATCATTCTGCTAGTACAGCAAAAATATAAATGTTGTAATCCAGCTAATACATTGTTAAGTTTACAGTATGTACCTTGTTTATTTTATTTAGTCATTTATTTGTTCATTCATTTATTTATTCAATCCATCATTTGTTCATTCGATTTTTGTTAATTTATTCATTTTAGGTCACAGAAGATGAGGGCTGGTGGGAAGGAGAAAAGGATGGCAAGAGAGGATTTTTTCCTGATAATTTTGTAATATTGCTTACGTCTGAAGCCAATGCTGTAAGTTTCCTTCACATATTCTACAAAGTAACTGACAAGGGAGTTGTGCTCAGAAGGTATTATTTACATACTTTGAGTATTTACATTTTATCCTTGAATCCTGGTTTGAAATTGTTAAAATGAAAAAGGCCTTAAACAGACTCAAATGGAGATTACTGATAACAGTGCAGAACTACAGTTGCAGCCTAAACTTTATAGTTGAACATTGTAGAGTCACTGTTTTGCTTTACTAATTTTGCTTGACTCAGCCAGTGGTGTAACTTCAGGCATGTACCACCCGGCTTATGTCAGACCTTGAACTCTGTCATCATTTTTCTGATCCCCTGGACCTAGGCTCATGAAGTTCCATTTGCGGTTATTGGCTGTCTCCAAGTTTAACCCAGCAGGTGATCATTCGGTCTTCAGGTAATGTCTGACTTGTTGAACACTACAGTTTTGCATGTATTTAAAGATGATATCCCCATGCGTGGTCAGAGAGGCTCTGTGGCCTTTGATCAGTTGCCACATTGTTCACAGCCTGGATAAAGGTGATATTCTTCATTTCTTTCACTTTTCAGATGTAGATATTCAGTAATATCCACATAACTGTCTGGATGGAATATTGTACTTCTTCACAGCACTACAATTGCTTTCCTGTTGAACTGTCCACACCAGAAATGCCTTTGACATCCTCCAAAGTCTGCCTATACTTTGACATCCAGCTGCTTCCACTCGCTGTGGTGGATGATATCTGCTAAATTCTAAGCCTGATATTCTCCTGCTGGCCATTTTGTTCACCAGTTTATTTTCAAACTGCAATGCAGATACTATTAGTAGACATTACAGGTTTGTGACAGCAGATTAATATGAGAGCTGACCTGTACCATTAGTGTCGCGTCTGATGAAGTCTGAGCTTATTTACGTCATTCCTTAGTCATTTATAGTGTGGGTGATGAAACCATGCATGGAAGTGCAGCAGGGAGTTCTGCATGTCCCACTTGAATCATCACATGGAACAGAAACAGGGGTGTTTATGACTTTAATCTCAGGAAAACCCTGACCCTTCAGTGGGGATTAAACCCAATTACCATAAAGCTAAATACACAGGCATCCAGTGCATCCCATGTATGCCCAATCCCCTGACAAAAGTCAGTGCTTTCCTTCACTGTTCACATGTTACAATACTAAGTTCATGGTTTGTACTGCACTGGATATATAAAAATCTTTTTCAAGTATTTTTACAAGGGAAAAAGCACAGAGACAAAGTAAAAATGCCAGAAGGATGATTACAGTAATCTCCCATTCACCAGGGATAGTGACAGTCCACGAGATAGGCTGAACATGAATAGAATGGGATGAGTAATGAATGGAACAGCTTTTTGGGAAGCTAAGTGAAGACTTTGGTAGGTAAAATAGCACTCAGTGAGCAGGTTATAAGTCTCTGTACTTTTTTGGAAAGGGGGTTTCAATTGAAATGAGAGGTATAGAAGATAGCAACATGGCAGCATGTAGCTAGGCAATGAGAGGAGTTAATGAGCTGAGAAATGGCAGGAGACAATGCAAAGAAATGTTTTAACTGACACAGCCGGAGAAAATTGCTTGCTATCCAAAACTAGAAGTGGTAAAGAGAGTTAAGATTTTTTTTTGCCTCAGAATTTCTTAACTTTTATCCAACAGAGTTTTGGTTGTTTAGTAATGTTTGCTATTTTGAATGGCAGTACAAAACACTTTACAACTTTGATGTTAATTACATTTTTTTAAGGTTGTGGTAAAATGTCACAAACAGGGAGATGAAGATAGATTTCATTTGAAACAGTAATTATCTATGTCATGTACCTTTTTTGTTAAGTTTGAGTAAGCCAAAGCCAATGGTTTCCCCGAACTATACATTTTTTGATAGAAGAAAATGATGAACGGATAGGAAAATGAATAAAAGCTGAGGGCATAAATGGGATTATAAGAAAAAATAAAGGTTAGCAGTCAAATGAACTTTGGAATTTTTGTATTTTTAAAAGATCTTTAAGTTGTTTATGTTGTTAGTGATGGTTTAATAAAGATGTTTCTTATTTAAAAAAGGGGCAGGAATTGAATAATTAAGTTATGCTGCTTAGGTTATATATCAGTATATGTGAAGCATAATGTTTGTCAGATGGCACAATGCCATGGCACTTCTATGGGCTAGACTTGTAAAGGCTCCAGGGCCATTAGCCTAGTACACACCTATGAAACTATGACCCTATGAAGTTATTAATACAGTTTGATTACTTTTATATAAATGTAAATGTGCCTATATCGCACATGATAATTCAATAAAGGTGTATAAAAAAGAACTAGGAGAATGACAAGTTAGTGAATTAGGGAAAACACATTTAGACAGACATCTTTGCAAAGTGTTTGTGAGTAGTTAGTGAAACAAAGAATTGTGATAGTATTCATTATGTGTTCCAAAGACCAAAATTCCACAGTAACAACTACAAACAAATGCAATCTGAGGGTCATGCTGGTCAATGCTACAAGTCTAAATCTCAAGATGTGCTCGCTCAAAGCTCTCCTCAAAATGGAGAATATTGACATCTGTGCTGTAATGGAGACCTGGTTTAAAGAGGCAGAAAGCACCCCTGCGCTCCCAGACTACAGCTCATTCCATACCTTTCAGCCTCAGAATACGCCCAGAAGCTACAAAGGCGGTGGTGTCTCCATATTCTTAAAGGATACACACAGTTCTAGACTGGTAGCCCAGCACAATGCATCCAAGACACTTCAGGTGCCACTAACACTGGGTAAGACGGCGATACAAGTCATAGCATACAGAACCCCAAACATGTCCCTAGACTCTCACTCCAAGTTCCTAAGTACCCTGGAATCTATCAAAGTCCAACCCAATACTCTCATACTGGGTGACTTCAACTACCCTTCCATCAACTGGGAAAACTATTCAAGTACCAATGTACAGGCCCAACGCTTTCTAGAATTTATCAATTCCAATGCCCTGGACCAGCTTATTCTGACCCTCACTAGAGGAAGCAACATCCTCGACCTGGTTATCATCAACATGGGAGACCGTTGCTCCACACCTCTATAATCATTTCCTCCCTGGTTAAATCTGACCACAAACTGATCACCATGGAAATCTCCATCTCACCTACACCCCCCACCAAGGTGACCACCCTGAAAAACTTCTCTAAAGCTGACTTTGAGCTCCTAAAAACAGAGGTAGCTACCTTTTCAGCACCCATGACAATGGAAAATAGCTGCATGACTGCTGAATCATACACCAGTGCACTGTACGAGCATTTACACAAATGCATGGACCTTGCCATAGCAAATAAAAATAAGATGCTCTCCTCCAAAAAAAGGAAGCCAATCTGGTGGTCCCCAGCCATTGATAAACTTTACAACAGAAGTAAGAAACTGTTGCAGAAAAAAATGAAGTCACAGGACTGGAAAACCTCCCTTATCAGTCTCAACAAAAAGCTGAGCTCGCTTATTAAATCCTCTAAAGCCAGCTATGAAGGCAAAATTGGGTCTGACACCAAAAACAGCCACAGAGCCTTCTATAGCTATACCATAAACCTCAAAGGCAATACCCAGATTTGCTCTGAGTTATTGCACAATGGCACCTCCTATACTGAGCCAACGGATATAGCCAACATACTGGCCGACAGATTCAGTGCCAACTTTACCCCCCCAAGGGCCCTATCACAATACCAGAAGAAAGCCTGGTACCCACCATTTCTGAGGCACAGGTAAAAGCTGCATTGTCTAAAGCTAAGACTACAGTGTCCATGGGACCTGATAATATGCCTGGCTGCATCCTAGATGAGCTACAAAATGAACTGGCACCACATCTCTGTGCCATGTTCAATCACAGCCTTATGTCAGGCTATGTCCCTAATGAATGGCACATTGCTACAGTCATCTCACTCCATAAAGGGGGAGCAACTACAGACCATGGGAACTATTGCCCCATTAGCCTAACAAATTTGGTATGCAAAGCTGTGGAGAGCATCTTCATAGACCTGCTTAACAAAGGTATAGGCAATCTCCAAACTCTTGACCCCACACAGTTTGGCTTTGTCAAGGTGAGATCCTGCCTGCTGTACCTGGTTGACTTCTTCGAGGCAGTCACCAAGGCTGTGGATGAGGGTAAGGCAGTGCATACAGCCTAGCTTGACCTGGCCAAGGCCATTGATACCATTCTCCACTCAAGTATCATTGATAAACTCACCAAACTAGGCATCAATCCTTACATCGCTAGGTGGGTTGCAAATTGGCTCAAAGACAGGCCCCACAGAGTGAAAGTTGCGTATTCCAAGTCAGACTGTCGACCAGTCATGAGTGGAGTCGCACAGGGCTCGGTCCTGGACCCACTCCTGTTTGGCATCTACTTCTCAGAAGTCCATGCCAACACAGAAGGACTTTGGCTGACCAGGTTTGCTGATGACTGCAAGCTAGGAGTCATTATCAACTCCCCGGGTGATGCAGACATCCTGCAAAAGGGCCTCTCTGTGACTAATGACCGGTGTCAGAACCATGGCCTGAAGCTTAATGCCAAAAAAATGTGTTATCATCCCATTAGAAAAAACTCAGTTTCCATGAATTAGCACATTGATGGGAACACACTTAACACTGAAGGGGCCATAAGAGATCTGGGCACCCAGGTCAACAGCCACCTTACCTTCAACCACCACATTGCCACTGTGGTGAGAAAGTCCTTCTGTGTGGCACATCTTGTAACCAAAGGTTTCGCATCCAGGAAGAAAGAGGTCATCATCCCTCTCTACTCATCCCTCATTAGACCAATAATTCAATATAATGCCCTGTTTGGCATGTACCTGACCAGACACCTACAACAGCTGGAGAGGCCACAAAAGTACCTCACAAAAAGGAGCCTAGGCCTTAAACACATGTCCTACATGGACAGACTCAAGAAACTTCAGCTGTTCTCAGTCTCTTATCATCTACTTAGAGGTGATCTCTGCTTGACTTACAAAGCCATGTCCAACCTAGCCCTACTTGAAATGCTACACCCAAAGAAATCCCGATCCCCCTGTGCCACATGCTCCAGAGATCACAACCTCATTACCAAGTTAACAGAACATGCTGAAGGGACAGGTTCATCTCCCAAAGACTGGCCATACTCTGGAATAAGCTTCCCATTCATGTCAAGCAGAGCACCTCACTGGCCCTCTTCAAGAAAAATCTTGCTGAGCGGATGGATAACAGAAAGCTCACTCCATGGATCATTCCAGTTGCCCTATTGGATAGGGGCACTGTGAACTAACATCTGGTGGCACGGTGCCTGGGCAATTTTTTTGGGCTAGGCTTGTAAGGGCCCCAGGGCCATTAGCCTAGTACACAGCTATGAACCTATGAACCCTGTTAAAAATAATGTTATTCTTTGTTTTGTCAAAGATAAATTTTGCATGTGCTTAAGGCTATTTCTTGGTACATGTGTAGTACAGTGTCAGTTACGTTGTTTTTGACCTTTTGCTGTCAATATTGTTTTGCAGTTGACCTTGGGTGTTTTTATATATATGTATAATGTGTGTGTGTGTGTGTGTGTGTGTGTGTGTGTGTGTGTGCGTGCGTGCGTGCGTGCGTGCGTGCGTGTGTGCGCGTGCGTGCGTGCGTGTGTGTGTGTGTGTGTGTGTGTGTGTGTGTGTGTGTGCAGGGTGGTTATTAGGTTATACTGGAAATGGTGCAGGTGTGAGAGATTTAGGTTTGTAGCAGACGAAGTAGAGGGGACAATAGAAGTGCAGGCATGAAACGAGAGTAGTACAATATAAGTGATTAAAGAAAGTAATAGGAAGGAATGGGGTTAGGTGTCACTAGCCACCATCAAAGGTGATGAGGAAGGAGATTAGTCAAGATTCCCACCTTTGATTAAAACTGTTTAGAAGGCAGGAAAAAAGCAAATAAAAGATGGTGTGCATTGGGAAGACTTAGCATCTAATGCTGCCACAAAAAAGACCAAGAATGTAATCAAAGATCTCACCTCTGACTAATATTTTGTTAGTTGTGTAGAGGAACTAATTGGCTATCAGTAAGAATAAACTGTAGAAAAAGTTTTGTGTTCTTGTAGCATATGAGTGAAGATTAACAGAAAGGAAGAGAGAATGAAAGAATTGTTGTAGAGATATTACTAACTTAGGTAGGTGAAAATATGAGGTGACAGGACAGGAGCAAGTGTGCCATTGTTTATATGGCAGTATAAGTTTAGAACATAATACTTGTAAGTTGCAGATTTTGATGTGCTCAGAGATGTGAATGGAAAGCAGCTGAATTTGGTAACAGAAGTTAGGAGAGGAACTGCTAAGGACTATGTAGTATAGTTTGTATACCTTTGTATGAAACTGAAATGGGCTAAGGAGGTTGTGCCCGCAAATGGATTAGAAAAAGAAAGTATAAGGTCCAGGATGAGATCAAAACAGGCATGCAATATTTGTTTGAAGGATGTGTCCTTAACTGAAAGGAAGGATAGGTGACCTGCTAAGAATGTCTGTAGGGGTTTGTCTATTGATGTTCTTCGTGTTTCACTGTTGCAGTCATCACATTTGGGTTATCTGCCTGCAGGTAGCCCTCAGCCGGCCTGAATACCAGAGTCTTTGGATTTCTGCGTCGGATGCTGTCTCCTCTTCAGTGACGTCAGGTCATCAAGGGTATAAAACATGCAGCCAACACCATTACATCACTTTTTCTTGCCGTGCAGTGCCCGAAGCAGAAGCAGTTTGCAAGTGCCGGTTGGCCGACTCCTGAAATTTTCGTTTCCGAGTTTCAGATCAGAAGTCTTCAAAAAAGATAAATATCCCATTGGGGATCCTTTTTCTTGCTCCAACCAATGTCAGAAAAAGTTAACAATTGTCTTACCTGTGGAAAGCAAATACCTCATAGAGATTTTCATTCGTACTGCATCCCCTGTTTAGGCCCAGACCACGACATCCCTCGCTGTCAATTTTGTGCCTTGTTCAATCCCCAAACTATTCTTCGTTGGGCTATTTTTGCAGCCAATTAATTTCGTACTCAGTCTCAGTACTCCAAAATGGCTTTGTTAAGCCATCCGACTACCGATCTTCTGAAAAAACATAAGGATAAAGACAGAGACAGAATGCATAAGTCCAAAACTGCTGAAGACAATTCCGTTAAGCTAGTTGCCAGTCCACTGGTACTCAGTGAGGCGTTTTCGCAGCCCCTGTTCCTCGCTACCTCAGATTTGCAGGCCTCTACTGAGACCCATTCGGAGTCCGGTATGCCGCAAGATGCTTCTTTGACTATGGAACCTGCAGATGTCTCTACCCTGGATGGGTCCAGAGCCGCTGTGCAGGCACTGGCTTCTGAGGGTGTATTCAGGCCTACAGACTTGCATTTTAAACCAACGTCATTTCCATCCAGAAGTTCCAAATCCTTCAGGACTAAAACTCGCAATACACCTAGAAAACCGATGACCAAACCATGAGCTCAGGACCATGTGCCTCAAAAACAAATACTTAGAATGGCTGAAGACCTCATTACCTTAATAAGGGGAAGCCAGCCTTCCCCCTCTAAGAGACCTAGAACTGAATTTCTTACTGATTCTTCTGATCAGGAATCTGATATTTCTGCTCCTTCTGATTACCAGGATTTGCCCTTATCTACTTATGAGGATTCTGATGCAGAGGATTCCATTCCTTCTGCTTCCCCTCCAGAAGATTTTTCTTTCAGTGAAACCTTGCATTCTCTTAGGGAGCATTTCCGCTGGGAAAGCCAGGATTACCCTGAGTCCAAAAAGAGACTTAGGGAATTCTTACTCCTGCCTCAACACAGGCCCTTAGCTATCCCTCCTGTTCTGGACATTGTAGATGATGCTTTCTTGGAATCCAGCCTTACCCCAGACACTTTACCTCCAACTCCCAGAAAACCTGACAGGTACTACAGAGTACCTGACACTCACAAGTTCCTCTTCAAGAATCCTTCTGCAGATCAAGAGGACATTTCCCAAGGACCAAAAGGCATTAAGGCTACTGCTGTCAAAAATCCTACCCCTTCTAATAGAGTTTCTAGAGCCCTAGACAGATGAGATGAGAAGGTATACACTTCTGCTACTTTGGCCATTAGGGATTTAAATTGCCAGTTTCATATGTTAAAGTATCAACAGCATATTATGGGACTACTTAAACAGAAAATTATGTTGATTTCTGACTGTGCTGAACACAAAGAATTGCAAGATTTAATGCATTCTGCAGAACAAGTTGGTAAACATACTTTGCAATGTGGTTTTGATGCTTTAGAAGCATCTTTCAGGGCTGCTGTCACTGGGTCTGTACTTAGAAGGCATGCTTGGCTTAAGGAACAAAACTTGCCAGCTCATGTTAAAGCTACATTACTGGATGCTCCCTTAAACCAAGATCGCCTTTTTGGCAACAAAGCAGAAGAAGTCCTCAAAAGGATGGAGGAAAAAGCTAAATCTGTGCAAACTGTTAAAGATTTCCTACAAGTACAGCCTCCCAGATTTAGTAGGCATTGGCCTTCAAAGAACTGGTCCTTTCCAGTCTCTTCCAGGCCTTCTCAGTCCAAACCCAGGAAAAGCAGACCACCTAGGTTACAGTCTCAGGCTACGCACAGACTTACGCAGTGGGGGCTCCCACTTCCAAAGCAGGGAGTAGTAAGCCATCCCCCTATGGAAAAATGGCACAATGACTTCACCTTAACCCTTCCAAGCCCTGCTCAACTACCTGCTCCCTTAGGAGGAAAGCTTGCCCTGCATACAGCAAACTGGGAACTCATTACCCAGGACAAATGGGTTTTGAGCATAGTTTCCCAAGGATACAGATTCCACTTCCACACACTACCAACCCCAAACGGTTGGTCAGACCTACCCCCAAGTCAATGGGCAGAGGCCCAACAGCAGGTTCTCTCTCTTCTCAGTATCAGGGTTATTCAACCTGTCCCAGCAGAAGAAAGGGGACAAGGATTTTATTCAAGACTTTTACTGGTACCCAAAAAAGACAACTCCTGGCGTCCTATCCTGGACCTCTCTATTCTCAACACCTTTCTGGTAATTCCAAAATTCAAAATGCTAACTCTTCAACAGCTTCTTCCTATGCTAGTTAAGGATGCCTGGCTGGCAACCTTAGACTTAAAGGAAGCTTACCTGCACATACCATTAAGGGAATCTTGCAGGAAATACCTACGCTTCAGGGCAGGCTCCATGCACTATCAGTTCTCTGCACTTCCCTTTGGCTTATCTACCGTGCCCAGGGTATTCACAAAGTGTCTAGCTCCAGCCATTGCATTTTACAAGCAGAGAAATATTCAGATTTATCCATACTTGGATGAGTATCTGATTCAGGCAGAAAGCCAGGACTTGCTATTACAACATCTGGCATTCGTAAATCTAACCTCACTGGGGTACACCATCAACGAAAAAAAAAATCTCACCTAGTACCCTGCCAACAGATTGTATTCCTGGGAACAAGCTTGAACACAACTTGTCAGATGGCATTTCTCACTACAGAGAAACAACTTTATTTGACAGCCTACTTCACACTATTGGCCACAAAACCCCAGCTATCTGCAAGGAAAATACTGCAAGCCCTGGGGTTCATGGCCTCTTGCATTCTACTAATTCCATATGCAAGACTCCATATGAGGAAACTCCAATGGTATCTAAAAGCCTATGGTGCCAACATTCTCAGGACCTGGAAACAATGATTTCTATCATTCTTTGTATGAAGACAGAGTTCCTTTGGTGGGCAGAGGCCTGCAACCACAACAAGGGGCTCCCTTTCACTCTACCCCCTGCCGCCCATACCCTAACAACAGATGCATCAGACTATGCATGGGGGGCTCACATGGCAGGGCAGTGCATTCAGGGCAAATTGAACCCAAGACAGATGCACCTGCATATCAATCAAAAAGAAATGTTAACTGTACAGAATGCTCTGACAGCCTTCAAAGACTGTATTCTTCCAGGACAACTATTGGTAAAGACAGACAACACCACAGTTATGTGGTACATAACAAGCAGGGGGGGAACCCATTCGTACCCTCTCTGCAGACTAGCCATGGCTCTGTGGAACACAGCCCTGAGCTACCAAGTACACCTTCAAGCTCAATTCCTGCCAGGAAAACTAAATTCACTGGCAGACGACTTAAGCAGAAATCTCATGGACCCACACAAATGGAAACTATAACCCAAGATATTCAACCTCTTGAGGAACAAATGGGGGACTCCAGAGGTAGACCTGTTTGCCTCCCCTCGGAACTACCAATTGGACAAATTCTGCACAAGAACTCCCCACAGTCAAGCTTGGAAAGTGGATGCCCTGTCCTTTACCTGGGAAAGACTCTCAGTTTATGCCTTTCCCCCTCTGCCTCTCCTCTCAAAGATTCTACTGAAGATCAAACAGGACAAGCCATGTTCAATACTGATTGCACCAGACTGACAACGCCAATGCCAACACTGGTACCCCCTCTTGCGCAGCATGGCACTGCTGCAACCATGGCACCTGCCTCAGACCCCTTCCCTGTTGTCCCAGCAGGCGGACCAGATTTTGCACCCCGAGCTTCAAACCCTGAACCTTGCAGCCTGGCTAATTCCTTGAGCTCTCCTCTAGCATCCCTCAGTAAGCAGGTGCTGGACGTCATTCTGGAGGCAAGGAGGCCCAGTACTAGAAAATCCTATGCTGAAAAGTGGAAAAGATACTGTTCCTGGAGCTAGGCTCAGGGGATGGGCACAATGGTGCCCATATTATCTCATATTCTACAGTACTTAACAGAAATACTCCACAAGGGCCTATCCTTTTCGTCAACTAAAATTCATGCCTCTGCCATTTCAGCACATTATAATACTGAGCCACCCCTCTTTTCTCAACCACTGCTAAAACAATTCCTTAGAGGGGCCAAAAATTATGACCCCCCCCCCCAGGAGAGCTCCCACTCCAGCCTGGGACCTTAACTTTGTATTGGAAAAGCTCACTCTCCCCCCCCTTTGAGCCAGCTGCAACAGCAGAGTTGAAATTAATTTCTTGGAAAACAGCATTCCTTCTAGCCATTACTTCAGCAAGAAGAGTGTCTGAATTACAGGCCCTCATGGCAGTGGAACCCTTCGTTATCTTCCATGCAGACAGGGTTTCTCTTAGGACTAATCCTTCCTTTATGCCCAAGGTGGTGTCTAGTGTGGCCCTAAATCAGTCCATTCATTTGCCTACTTTTTCCCTAACCCACAAAATAAAGGGGAATGAATACTGCACTCTCTTGGCATGCACAGACAACTTAGATTTTATTTGGACAGGACTAAGCCTCTCAGAAAATCTGAACAGCTGCTAGTTGGCTTTGCTGCAGGGGCAGAGGGAAGGGCCATTTCAAAGCAAACCATTTCCAAATGGATAGCCCATTGCATTCATTTATGCTACAAGCACCATGGAAAACCTACCCCACAAGGGATAAGATCACATTCCACCAGGGCTGCATCTACCTCACTGGCTTTTCTCAGAAGAGTTCTTACCAAGGACATCCTAGAAGCTGCTACCTGGAGCTCTGTACATACCTTCACCAAGCATTACCACATGCCTATCTTTTCTAAATCCAGAGCTGGATTTGCCACTGCAGTCTTGCAGGGCTTAACAGCTGGCCCTAATACTCTTTAGCTTCTTCCTCTCTTCCTTAGCTTTGGGAATCAACCCAAATGTGATGACTGCAACAGTGAAACACAAAGAACATAGTACACTTGTGTAAACTTACCATAAATGTAGATGTTCGAGTGTATTGACTGTTGCAGTCCTGGTTACCCTCCCTCCAGCCCTCTGACTTCTCTTTACTCTACCTTTCCTTCTTGTTTGGTATATTTACTTTTTCTGGTATATTTGCTTTTTGTTGGGGGAATACCAAACCATATAATTGCTTTCTATTGTGGGGGCACCTGACATCTGGGGCAAGACAAACTGATGTAATGGCATCGGCTGCATGTTTTATACCCCTGACAACCTGACGTCATAGAAGAGGAGACAGCATCCAACGCAAAAGTTCGAAGACTCTGGTATTCAGGCCGGCTGAGGGCTACCTGCAGGCAGATAACCCAAATGTGATAACTGAAACAGTGAATACACTCAAACATCTACATTTATGGTAAGTGTACACAACTGGTCTTTCCTTTTGCTGTATTTCTTAACCGTGTTAGCTCATTGTTATTTGCTCATGCTGTGCTTGCTTGATAATTATAAGAATGAGTTAGAATTGAAAAGTAGGTACAGAAAGAATGCCATTGTTTTCATATTTTAAAACAGAGCTGTCTTTCTCCAACTCTATTTTATGGTGAGAATATGTATAGGTGAGGAGGCGTTGGAAGCAGGAGAGTTTGCTGTCCTACAAAAGTGCTCATTTAAACTTTTGACATATTTTAGCATGGATGTCCCTTTTCACAGAGTACATATGTTTATAATTTATATGAAATCAGAGTAATGAGTTTAATGAAGAAATGCATGAACTATCATATTTAGAATGTGTGCATTATGACAGAACATAGCAGATCCATCTGTGCCTGTAATGTCATTTAGTGTGGATCTTGAAGAACCCCACAAATGAAGACAGGTGCATTACAAAAAGTTTATATATATATATATATATATATATATATATATATATATATATACACACATATATATATATATATATATATATATATATATATATATACATATATATATATATATATATATATATATATATATATATATATAAAGTATATACACACATGGTTACAACTGATGTAAACACACATTTGTGCAAAACAAATGATCCGCTGTAAGATGTGAGTGAAAGACCATTTATGTGATTTGAGTTTTGATTGTTCAACAAAGGTCAATGATGGGGCAAGGAGTTTGTGTACATGCCTGTTTTAGGGATAGGGTAAGGATTAGGTAAGGGGATAGACTTAATGCGTGAGTGTGTGTTTTATGGTTAGAATAAGGGGTAAATAAGGGGATAAGCTTAGTGAGTGTGTGAGTGTCAGTGCTAGGGGTTAGATGTAGTGTGCTTGTGCATCTGTGTGTGTGTGTGTGTTTGTCTGTGTGTGTGTGTGTGTGTGTGTGTGTGTGTGTGTGTGTGTGTGTGTGTGTGTGTGTGTGTGTGTGTGTGTGTTGTCCCAGCTGTCTTGTGTAATGGTAGCATTATAGAAAGGGTTTTTTGTAAGGTAAGCTGCATGCCAGACTTAGGGTTAAGGTCAGGGTTAGTGTTAGGGTTAGAGTGTATTACTGTATATATATATATATATATATATATATATATATATATATATATATATATATATATATATATATATATACACACACACACACACACACACACATACACACACACTGTGATTGTGCGGCACATTGATTTTGTGTTTGTCATCATGGAAGTAAAATGTCATAATATCAAATCACCTGTCATGCAAAGCAAAACATCGATCTTCAGAAGAACCAAAAAAAAAACATAAAAACAAAAATAAGACATGTGTGCCCCCCACACCTCCTGGTAAAGATGTATACTAACTCTAAGAACAAAATACAGTGGGGAAAGGACAATTTCCCACTTCCCGGTGAACAGTGATCTCGCTCAGGAAAAAACAGTACAGTTCAATTACCTGACTTTTGGTCAGCTGTACCGTCTTTTCTATAATTCACTGAAATTACTTTTTAATGTAGAGTTTATATCTCATATATAGATATGTATATACATAGGTCTTCTTCAGTTTATTGAAATAACATATGACCTAAATTGTAAACAACAAGATGACAACACCAAAATGGCACAATAATGAACGTTCACAAACCCAAAACTCAAGAAACTGAAACACCAGCTGTGGATGTTACACATAATCTGTTTTTTTGGAACCTTGTAGCTTTTGAAGGGAGATCACAGTACAGAGAGGATCGGGAAACCAACCCTTTTCCCCACTGTAGTGCAATATCGGAGTTGGTATATATAATTTGCAGGGGTGTGGGCGGTGCAGGGATGCTTGTCCCCCTGCAAAAACATAGAAAAAGGTTGTTGTGATGCTGAACAGAACACCATATTCATCATTTCACTGGAATGATTATCATCCGGAAAGTGCAAATTGCTTGCCATAGAAGTTGCTGTAAATCACAATGTAGTTTAAAGGGACAGATGTCTGTTTCTGCTGTAATGGATTGAATGTGTTTGTTTCAATCTTGCAAGCTTTGCTTTTATGAATGTTCGTTGTTATGCAGTTTTGATTTTGTTGTCTCGTTCTTTTCAGTTTCGGTCTTATGTTAATCTGGTAAACTGACATAGACCCATATAAATATTAATTCATTATTTTGACATTTGTTAACTTGGTATGTCTGACTGAGCGAACGCCATTTTCTGAGGAGGCCTGGGAGGAAAGCCCCGTATGGAAACAATTACAAATACAGATACAAAAACAGTTGCAAACAGAGGTCACAGCAATTACAGGAGATTTTTAAATACATAGAATAAACCTTAGAAGTTTGATTAGATGCATAACAAAAGTGATTAGAGTTATGAAGCTTGAAATGTGGTGGGTCTCAATAGGTGGGGAAGAAGAAGCCGAAGGTAGTAGAAAGGGGTTACACGATAGACACAGAAGGAAGAGAATCAAGGTGTAGAGATGTGTGAGTCTGTAGCCGGGGCACAACGTGGTAAGTAGAGGAGTAGGAAGACGTAGCTAGTAGATGGAAACAGTTGATTAAAGATGTTAAGCTGGGCTTTTGGCATGAACAGATCCAGGAGTCTGTAGGGTTTCTTTTAATACTTTTTTTGAAGCTATGAGGATGGGGCATATTTCTAATGTTCAATGGGAATTTGTTTCAGGTGAGGGTAACTGAGTAGCTGTATAAGGGTTGTCCTATTGCTCTTTTTGGCTTATGGATTGCTAAGAGAGACTGATCAGAGCAACGGAGAGAGTGGGAGAGGGTATACAGGGATATAAGGGAAGAGGCTGCGGGGCAATCAGGGATAGCTGGGGGGAGTAAGAGTAGATGGGGAGTTCTAGCCAGTGTAGAGTCAGTAGAGAAAGGTAGTGGTGTGAGTTCTAGGGTTGGTTAGCTGTTAACCTGGCAACTTTGTTGTAGGTTAATTCAAGCTTGGCCTTTAGAGATAATTGTAGATTTGTCAAGCTTGAGGAGGCACAGAGGAGGGTGGGAAGGAGAATAGTGTAGGCAAGAGAAACTCTAGAGTCATTTGTGAGGTATTTTTATTTCTGTAAAGCAGTCCTAGTTTTTGATGTGTCTTCTTTATGCAGTTTAATACATGCAGATCAAATTTAAGTTGGTCATCTAAGATTGCACCCAGTAGCTGAGTGTGTGTTTCAGTGTTTATAACAGTGTGAAGTAATGAGATAGTAAATGATGTTTTATGATGGAAAAGGGACTTAGGCAGAAATAAGAGAAGTTTGTTTTTTTGGGGTTGATTATAAGTTGATTGTTAGTAAGCCAAATTTTGATAGAGTGAAAGGCATTTGGGTAAGTGAGTGGAGGTCAGAGATATTGCCAGAGGTAGAAATGATAGTGGAGTGGGAGCAGGCAGTATGAAGAGTGGTGGTGAAAATGTTGAATAGCAGGGGTCCAAGGATGGATCCTTGGGGTACACCAGTGAAGACTGGGGTAAAGGAGAAGAAGGAAGAGAAGCATTTGACAGATTAGTGCCTGTTGGAGAGGTAGCTAGAAAATCATGTTAGGGTATGATTAGCGATATTAAGGTCAGCCAGTTTGGTAAGGAGCAGGGGATGGGAGCAGTGTCAAAGGCTTTGGAGATGTCTAGGAATAGACAGGAGATGGCTTGTGTGATAGATGGGGTGAAGGAAGTTAGAGCAGTGGTAGTGCTGTAGTTGGGGCAGAAGGAATGTTGGGTGGGTATGAGTAGATTTTCCTGCAAGAGATAGTCCAGTACCAGACACACACACACACACACACGCACACACACACACACACACACACACACACACACACACACACACACACACACACACACACACACACACACACACACACACACACACGTAGTCTCATTGGCACAACAGGTAGCACACTCACCTTCGGTGGAGAAGGCTGTGGGTATCAGCACCAGGTGGATTAATAGTTGATACTGCTGTACAGCATAAGGGGGGTGCTGCACTCCTGAGTGTGTCATCCTTTGGATAGTATGTTAAACTGAGGACCCATCTGCTTAAGTTGGGGGTAGCTTGGGTTCATGTAAAAGATCCCATGGCACCAATCAAAAAGAGAAGGAAAATTTCCTGAATTCCCTGGCCAAATTTCCCTTAGTAGTATAAACACCACCTTGGGACTAACCTGGTTGACATATTGCCAGAGGTAGAAATGATAGTGGAGTGGGAGCAGGCAGTATGAAGAGTGGTGGTGAAAATGTTGAATAGCAGGGGTCCAAGGATGGACCATAGCCCATTTTTTGCTTGGGCTAAAGGGAAGTCTCTCTGTTGATCAGTGGCAGTGAAAAACATTGAGCAGCCTGCCTGCCCCTGTGGGAGCGGTTACTGACTTGAAACTGTAGTTTTATTGGCCATTTTGGGTCAATTCCAAAACTCCTTCATCTTCCTCTCTTAAAACCCTCTTTTGCGCGGTTTTGCACATTTTTGAGCATAGCGCAACAGCGGGCAGCGCCGCCTAATTAGGTTTAAACTATTCCTGGCTCCACAAAGTCTGCTCTTCACTTTTTCCCTTAGAACTGCTCTATCTCTCAATTTAAACACCATATTCTCATTCTAAGGCCCTTCACTGGTCCAATTAAGTAATCCTACAAGTTAGCACTATTAAACCATAAGCACTACTTACTCTTATACTCTCTACGATTACCCTGTCCTCTATTGGTCTATCTTAAATTCAGTTTCCCTATATTACTCTAGCATGTCCAAAGGTCAGTCAATGGTTTCCTCTCCAGTCCAGCTGGTGAATCTGGGAATTTTGAGGCAATGTTACAACTGTCTCATGTACACGGACAACCCTCTCCTCCTCCAAACAGGTTCAAATATATGTGAGAGATGCAACTATTTAGCCAAACTGGAGGCTGAGCTCTCTCATCTCAAAACTGGTGTAACCAGTCAGGAGGAGAAGGTAACCTCACACAACACAATTCCAGTATGACATAGTCCCACCACATCAGCGAACCAAACACATAAATACACAAAAACATACTCGGAGGCTCTAAATAAAAATCTACCTAAGCAACAGAAACCTCCAAAGCAGACATCCAAGCAAACGCTACCTCAAAACAAAACACGCACAACACATAACCCACAAAGTCAGTGTGCCAAGCAGCCACAGCCCTTAAGGCTGAGTAACACACCTGATACTCTTGTAATAGGTGACTCTATTGTCAGACACACTGACGTCCCGCTCACCAGGCTGAATAAAGAGAAGGTCACGGTGAGCTGCCTGTCAGGTGCTAGGATCCGCCACATAACGCAAGCACTCAGGTCACTCCAAAGCAAATACAAATATGACTCAGTCATTGTACATGCTGGTGTGAATGACCTGAGATGTACCTCCCTGGACTACATGAAAAGAGACATAGAGGAGCTCTCTGATTATGTAGCCCAGGCTGGTATGACCCTGACCTTGAGCAGCATCTTACCCTCACCTAGAATGATGCCACAGTACAAAGACAAAATGATCGATTTTAACAATTGGCTAAAATTTTGGAGTCATTCAAAGGGGATCCAGTGTCTGTCAGCCTGGGATGACATGCTCGACAAGCCATGTTGTTTCACTAGGGACAGCTTGCACCTGTCACCACTGGGCTTTCGGATATTGGCTAAGGCTCTTGCCACCCCCATAGTGCCTTTTTTAGGCAAGGCTCAAAAGTCAAACCCACTCCCATAGACAGCACAAGGAACAAGAAACTAAGGGTAATGCTGCTAAACGCCAGAAGTCTTAACCTCAAGATGCACGCACTCAAAGCTTTCCTCAGTATGGAGAACATCGATATCTGTGCAGTGACAGAAACCTGGTTCAAGGCTCCAGAGAGCACCCCAGCACTACCAGGCTATACCTCATATCATGCTTTTCGGCCCCAAAACCCGGACCGAACCACAAAAGGAGGGGGAGTTTCCATATTTATCAAGGATATCCACACCTCCAGGTTAGTGGCATTGCATGAAGTATCGGAGACCATCCATGTGCAACTAACAGTGGGCAAGACTGCTTTTCACTTTATAGCATCCTACAGACCACCCTCTCAAAGTCAGGAATCCCACTCGGCTTTCCTGAAAACATTGGAGAACATGAAGATCGCTCCGAACACCGTTATATTGGGCGACTTCAACTACCCAAACATTGACTGGGAGCACTACTCAAGCCCCAGCACATTAGCCCAAAGGTTCCTGGAAATTATAAACTCAAATGCTATGGAACTACTAGTCACCACTCCCACAAGAGGGGACAACATACTAGACCTGATCATTACCAACATGAGGACTCTATGCTCCACACCAGAAGTATATCCCTCATTGGTAAGATCAGACCATAAATTAATTTCACTGGATGTCCACATCCCGACCCCACCCCCAGCCCAGAAAACCACAGTGAAAAACTTCTCAAAAGTGAACTTCTCACTTCTCAAAACCGAAGTGGAATCCTTCAAGGCCCCAGGGCCAGTGGAAACTACAGCCCAAACTGCAGAATCCTATATAAATGCATTCTATGGACATCTCCAGGAATGCATGGATCATGCTATCCCAAACAAAACCAAGACCCAGTCATCCAAAGGGAGGCATCTAGTCTGGTGGACACCTGCCATAAATAAACTGTACAACAGAAGGAGGAAGCTACTACATGATAGAGCAAAATCCCTAATAGGGAAGGCATCTCTGATCAGTACTAGCAAAAAATTACGATCCCTCATAAAATCCTCCAAGGTCAGCTTCGAGAGAAAAATTGCACAGGACACCAAAGACAATCATAAGGCTTTTTTTCAGTTATGTTAGAAACCTGGGATGCAACTCCCAGACTTGTTCTGAGTTGATTCTAAACGACAAAAAATACTCTGAACCCACAGACATCGCCAATATCCTGGCAGACAGGTTCAGTGCAAACTTCTCCACCCCCTCCCCACCAAAAGAGCAAGTATCTATCCCGGGAGAGGGCTGCCTCCCAAACATCTCTGATGCTCAGGTGAAGGCTGCCCTCTCCAAAGCAAAAAACACTGCTTCCATGGGACCAGATGGCATCCCAGGTTGCGTCCTACATGAACTCCAAGTGGAACTAATCCCTCAAATAAAACAGCTATACAATCTCAGCCTCACTACAGGATATGTGCCCACAGAATGGCGTACAGCAACAGTGGTCCCACTCCTCAAAGGTGAAGCCTCTACGGACCCTGGAAACTATCGCCCCATAAGCCTGACTAGCTTAGTCTGCACGGCTATGGAGAGGATCATCATGGAGCTCATAAACAAAGACATTGGGGATCTACAGACACTAGATCCTACCCAGTTTGGCTTTGTCAAGGGCAGATCCTGCCTTTTGAACCTGGTTGACTTCTTCAAAACAGTCACCAAAGCCATAGATGAAGGGAAGGTAGTCCACACAGCCTATCTGGACCTTGCAAAGGCATTTGACACAATACCCCACTCGGGCATCATAGATAAGTTATCCAGCTTAAATATAAACCCCTATGTCACAAGATGGGTTGCAAACTGGCTCAAAGACAGAACCCACAGAGTGAGAGTTGCTGGAGCCATGTCCGACTTGAAACCGGTCACAAGTGGCATCCCACAGGGTTCTGTCCTAGGACCACTCTTGTTCGGTATATACTTTTCCGAGGTACAGGCAAACGTGGGAGGACTATGGCTCACCAAGTTCGCAGATGACTGCAAACTGGGCACCATAATCAACTCTCCAGCTGACACAAACATCCTTCAAAAAGGTCTCACAGAGACAGATAACTGGTGCCAGCACCATGGTTTAAAGCTAAATGCCAAAAAATGTATAGTCATACCCTTTGGCAAAAACAATGTGCCCACAAATTACCACATAGGCGGAAACCCATTAAGTACAGAGAAAGTTATTAGGGACCTGGGGACCCAAGTTGATAGCAATCTCCCCTTTGAAAACCACATTGCCAAAGTGGTTAGAAAGACCTTCTACATAGCCCACCTCATCACGAAGGGTTTCACATCTAGATCAAGAGAGGTAATCATGCCCCTTTATTCATCCCTCATCAGGCCCATCATAGAATACAATGCCCCTTTTGGGATGTACCTTACCCGACACCTGCAGCAATTAGAAAGACCCCAAAAGTATCTCACCAAGAGGATCAAGGGTCTCAAACAGATGCCATATGCTGCTTGGTAAAAAAAACTCCAACTCTACTCAGTTGCATACCGCCTACTTCGAGGCGATCTATGCCTGACATAAAAAGCTATGTCAAATCCAGAATTAATGGACATGCTCCACCTCAGTAAATCTAAATCCCTTAGAGCCACACTCTCGAGGAACTTGAACCTCAGCACAGAAATAAATAGAACTTGCTGGAGGGACAGGTTCATAACCCAGAGGCTCCCTTTGCTCTGGAATAGAATTCCAGTTCATGTGAGGCAGAGCACCTCACTGAATCTCTTCAAGAAGAATCTCGATAGGTGGATGGTGGATCGTAGGTTTGTCTCAGGGATTACTCCCGTGTCACTATTAGACAGAGGCACAGTAAACTAAACCTTAAAAAGGGCACAGTATACTCAAATCAAGGGGTGGCGTAAGCCATACAGAATCAGGCTAGGCTTATAATTGCCCCAGGGCAGATAGCCTAGTATGAACCTATGAACCTATATATATGCATGTTATATCACATGCATATTATACTCTCTCTCTCTCTCACACACACACACACACACACACACACACACACACACACACACACACACACACACACACATACACTAACCTTCCAGAATACTGAAACTTGACTGGAAATCTCAAGAAACAATATATAAACCTGACTGTGAATCTGAGGAAACTTCTCTCAATTGATTTTGCATAAATAACAAGAATGAGCAACTTGGACTCCTTAGAGGGTGAAACCACATTGCATCTTCCTGGCCTCCTTAATCCTGTCAGAAAACTGCCAGATTGAACTATCCCAGAAAGACAGCTCCTGCAAACTTTACAGTATGACAGCTGATTTGACAGCTATCCAGGGTGCTTTCAAACTGTGTCAGTTCAAAGTTAACTAAAAAAAATAATTTTCAGACAGTTGTAGAATTCCCAAGGAACACGAGTCATAAGAATGAAATGAATTATAAAACATTCAAGGCTACTGAGTCTTGTGACCCTTACAACTTGCCAGTTCCTGACCTAGACTGTACCTCCCCTGCCCTCTCAATGAGAGTTAGGCTGGTCAAACCAAGAAAGAATTTATGAAGTCTCATTCAATTATTCAGGTCCTGTTTGAAGGGAGACAGTTTGTCGCACTGCTTTATCTGCAGGGAATTTGATTCTAGCGGTGAGGAAGATGCTAAGTAATCAATCTCTCTCTTTCTCCAATTTGTTTTATTGACCTGTTGAAGCAAGTGTAGATCCTTTACTCTGGTATTTGTGGGACTATTTGATTTGTGAATGTGCAAGAGATCCCGGACTACTGGGTCCATGATTGTTTTGAAGGGAAAGTATAGGTCTCCTCTGAGATGCATATAAGACACATAAAAGTGGGAGAGAGCTTCTGTTTTCTCTTGTAGCATAGGGATTTTAAGTCTATGGTCCTGTCTGTTAGAAACCTCTGGAGTCTTTCCACCTGTTTGATGTGTCTAGTGAGGTACATCCCAAAAGGGGCACTATATTTTATAATCAGTCTGAGCAGTGCTGGCTTTAAGGGAGCAATAATAACATCTTTAACTATGGATGCTATTCCCTTGGTAATCAGCTACAGCAAGTAGAAGGATTTCCTGACAGCTATTGCTACATGGTAAGCAAAGGAGAAGGAATTAGAAACCCAGGTTCCCAGGCTTCTAACTACATTTTCATTTTGAAGTGGGATATTGACAGTGCTATATGCTGGGTATGGTTTGTCTGTCAAATGCAGCAATGCTGCATTTTTTTAGCATGTAGTTTAAGCCCATTTTCAATACAGCAGGCATTTCTAAGTTTAAGTTACTGCTGGAAGGCTTCTGTGTTGGTGGGGGGGGGGGGGGGGGTGTGATTTGATGATGGCTCCCAGTTTGCAGTTATCCACATACATGGTGTTAGCCATAGGTCTTAGTTTTTAATCTGTAGGTCAGAGAAGTAAATACTGAACAAAGTGGTCCCACTACTGAGCCCACAGGTACACCAGTGATCACTTACATGATCTGATACTGAATATGCTGTGCACACCTTGTGAGTTATGTCTTTTAGGCAATTCGCTAGCCATCTTATACAAAGAGGTCTATTTGTAATGCGTTTAGTTTATTAATTATGCTAATATGGGGGAAGATGTCAAATATCTTGGCCAAATCAAGGTAGGCTGCATATGCAGTGTGACCTCTGCCAATATCTTATGTTATTTTTATGAGGGCATTTACCAGGTTCATTAGACAGGATCAACTTTTCATAAAGCAAATAGCTGTAGCTCTAGCCTTATCAGATTTCTAATGTCTGTGTTAATATAGTCTGTTATAATGTGTTCGGTGGCCTTACCGCTGCTGTACAATATTCGCCTGCTACTGAGCCTGTAGTCAGGCTCAGGATAAGTAGCTTATGGAGAATTTGCATGAGGGGCATGTTTAGTACAGTTCAACAAATAACTCTTTATGTTACCTCGACCCTTGGAGGAGTGTTCTTAGTTTGGGACGCACTTTCATTTTATGTTGTTTATCAAAAATAGGAGGTTTGAGAAATGCAGGGACTGTAGAGCATTGGAAAGTCATCTCAGGAGTGAAATTTGCAATAAGTTTATATGCTAGTAGTAAATTTGCAATGTCCACTGGGTCTGAGTAGGTTTTGCCATTTAGCATGAGTTCTGTACATTGATAAGTGCTGTTTTTTTAGTTTTCTAACATTACTAAGAAGCGATGGTGCAGCGGTAGCTTTGTTGTCTCACAGCAAGAGGTTCTCCTGTTCGATTCTCGGCTGGAGTGCGAGGAATGCCTTCTGTGTGGAGTCTGCATGTCCTCCCCACGGTTGGCTGGGCGTTCGAAAGACATGCGTAAATGGGCGTGCCTTCGTTGAAGGTTGAACATCGAGCTGGCACCTCAGCATTCGTGAAAATCTACTGCCAATCATTAGCAGACCGGAGTTCCGCTGTGGCAACCCCTAACTGAGAAAAGCCAAAAGACAACATTGGCTTTGATGCCTACCTGAGTTAATGGGCTGCATTATTAGATTTTATAATCTTTTTAATTCCTAGTCAAATTCCTAATATTTTCCCAGACTTGGCAGTCTTTAGATTTGTTGTATTCTGTATTGATTTTTTTCCCCTTTTATTTATGTCAGTGGACCATTAGGGTGGTTTGCTTTCAAATTTCCTGCTATATTTGGATCTTGATGGGACTGTCAGTTCTGTACTGTTATTTATGCTGGTATAAACTCCTTGGCAAATCTATCTGTTGAGGTGATGTCTGCAGTAATGATGTTATAAGTGAATTTCAAGACTTCATTATGGAATTTGAGATGATCTGTGCATTTGAAGTCTCTGGATTCCAAAATATTGGTTTCAGGAGGGTTAGATAGTTTGAATGAAATGATTACTAACTTATGTTCTGACTTAAACCCTGTTTTTTTCTTATGTGTTTCTTTATTTTCAATTTCTATTAAATGTAGTGCAAAATATTACAACTGCACTTGGACTTTCCCCTTCCCCCTGTGCTCCAAAGAAGTACAGTTTGGGTATAGGGTTTATTATCACAGAATAACCTGAGATTGTCAACATGTTTTTCAACTCATAAAATGCAAAGCAGGATATCCAAACATTACAATGCCAAATGATGCCCTTTGGAGTTTTAAATTAATATATATTACATGTTTGTTACTATAAAATACAACATAAAATGTCACAGCTCCACTCAAACCCCTCCATCAGTGAGGTACAGTTTAGGTATTTCACAATGTCACTTACTATAACATAGTAGCACTATGCTGTCTGACAAACACAAAGCAGAACAGGAAGGAAGCTTCTTAAGAGTTGAACCCTGCACCTAGCAGTGGAGTTACTAGTTAACCTTTTCCAAACTTGTTCCAGCAGGGCTTTAATGAGGAGAACAGTGTCACTGTACTATGAAGGGGGAGGTTACAGCTTGGTGCACTAAGTTGTCTCTGTCTAAAGTGTGGTAAACATGCAGTTCTGAGTCTGTATCAGAAATGAAAGTAAAGGGCATAGCTTGGGGACCACAGAGGCTATAACTAAATTTTACCAATGCCTTATGACTATGGAGTACACTGTACCCTGCCACAATGCATTGTGTTGCCGTGTCACTGTGCCCTGCTCCTGCACTCTAACTTAGAGAAGGCTAGCTGAATGGAGTGCAATAGAATGCAAAACAGAGTAATTTAGTGGTATAGAAAAAAGCCAACAACAGCTCAGTAAAGCTATTTCAAACCCTGGTATGACTAGACACCCTTAATACTAGCACCAGCAATTTACATTCTGTCAGAAAATAAACAAGGTAATGGGTTCCAACCAAAGTAAAACAAAAAAAAAACGGGCACAGTAAATAGTAACACAATCAGCAAATTAGCAATATAATGTCAGCAGATGGTAGACAATTTAGGAAAAATTTACTTTCCTTCCTCCTTTCTCATCACAGATTCTTTCAGAGTTCATTCAGGCCTTCCTGTCACCACGACCATGAATCCTTGTACAAAGCTCCAATAATACCAATTAAGTTCTGAAAGGCACTATAATTCTTCATTATCTCCTATAATCTGTTTTTATTAACAGAATAAAAAGCTGGAGTAAAGTCATCAAAGATCCACAGCTTACCTCCCCTTATTTTAATGTATTTAATCCATAGATCTAATATTCTTAGGTGGCAGTTAACAGAAACATTAGAATGAGAACCAAACTGCAATGGCACTAAACTATGCTTAGTTTCCATTAATCCTTGAGCCTCTATTTAGCAACATACTCAAAATGTTTAGCAAGTTATCTAACAAAGTTATAGGCATGTAATGAACTGGCATTCACCCGTCTCCCTTTTTGAAGATGAGTACAGTCATCCTCTCTACCAAGACAGAGAGGAAATCTCAGCACTCACATCAAACTATTTAAAAGTGAATCAAAAACATTGTCCCAAATTATACTGCTAACTTAATTATTCTGAAGGCATTCTAGTCATGGCACCTTCTTCTAGCAATAGCATTTTGTATTTCATGCCTTGTGATCTCTTGTTTATCAGGTGATGAGGTATCAAAAACCATCTCCAATTTCTTTAATTGCTGGATGAAGGCTTGTTGTGTCTGTTATTCTGAAAGCGTCTTAGTTCTGGTTTGGGCACTTGGGCTCCAAACCAGTTATTTTACATTAGGAGGGTTTGAGGTCTAGACTCTTGTGGCAAGAAAGTGTAGCCTACACCATTCTAAGCTGGGAATTGCTGGTTGAAGGATTGGTGCATCTGTTATTCTGAAAGTATCTTAGTTCTGGTTTAAGCACTTGGGATTCAAGCCAGTTATTTTACATTAGGAAGGTTTGTGGTCTAGAATCTTGTGGCAGGAGAGTGTAGTCTACACCCTTCAAATCTGGGAATTGCTGGTGAAGGCTTATTGTGCCTGTTATTCTAAGTGTCTTTGTTCTGGTTTAAGTACTTGGGTTCCAGACCAGTTATTTCACACCGGGAAGGTTTGTGATCTACACTCTTGTGGAGTATTCTACTGAAATGCTTCTTTATTTAAGCTGTTTTTTGCTGTTGTGACTGCCATTTTCCGCACTTTGAATTTTTAGTATTTCTGCATTTTATAGCATAGACTAGATTCAGGCTTACTGAATCTAGACTGTTCAGTATCATCTGAGTACTAAAACCAGTCATCTTACATTAAGAACCCCCCCCTGCACCCTTGTGGCAAAGTGTGCAGCCAAGGACCCATCTAAGTTGGGGATTGCTGGAAAAAGTCTCAGTCTTGGGCTTTGCCTTTCGTTAATTTAGATGTTAGCAACAAGCAATCAATCTCCTGTGTTATCTGAAGCATCCGCTGCTTGCTACTGAAAAATAAGTATAATTTTTACTTGATCTGCACTTCTTGCATTGTATTTTTCTGTGTGCTGTTATCTTTGAACTGTATTTTACTTTATTTTTCCTGTTTCCTTCACTTTTAGCCTAGCATAGACTTGGTTCAGATTTGCTGGACCCAGTCTGTTTTTACAGTTTCTGAGCACTAATCCAGCCTTCCTCCACGAAAGAGGGCCTCCCCTATACCCTAGTGAGAGCAGAGTGTAGCTGAGGACCTATCCAAGCAGTGATTGTTGGCACAGGGCCCAGTCTAGTGTGCTACTATTGGTTAGAGTGTTTGAAATCAGTTTAACCTCATTGCTACATGTTGCCTGTGTTAGCTCGGGTGTGCATGGTACACACCACCCGTATAACTGCACATTACCATGCAGTGGAGGATACCACTGGCGGTTATAGATGCACACTCTTAGATAGATAATTTTCCCTTAGTCAACTGCTTGAGTTCCATTGGAGGTTTCTCACTTTTGTGCTTCCCTGCCCAGTTAAACACTGAGCCTCTGATGTTCCTCCACAAGTTTTACCTGTTAAGCCCCTCATGGTTTATAGAACCTTTTCTTGTCCATTAACCATACCTGGTCCTTCTAGTCCCCTCCCTGTTAGTGACTGCAGTACTTAACCCAGCATCATGAATGGACAATTTTCCACCATTTCTCCAGCCAACCTGATTGACATGGGCATCCTGAGGCAAAGTAGTAATTGCCTCATGTACACCGACCACCAACTTCTCCTAATTCACAGAAATTCAATATGTGACAAATGCATCTATATTAAGAATCTAGAATTTAGGCTCTTTCACTTACAAATCAGTATGTCAGATATTAAGCAGGATGTCAGCTCACACAATTCACCTACTAAAGATAGAAAAAACTGGCTTGACACCGCTGTATGGATAAAAGTTTAATAAAACAAATGCCAACACTGTTGTAAGCGCTTTCGGGTTCACCAACCCTTCTTCAGACAATGAAACACATACTATTACACATTTAAAAAGCAGCTTCAACCAATCAAATGCTAATAATTTACCCGCCTATTTTGTAGTGCAGGTTTTAAAGGTATCCTGTCATTTAAACCTGGGTATCTATGAGAAGTGAGTGTAATAATCCATTTGGACTCCAAAGACTCAGTGTATAGCTTGATATCCCCCCCTCTAGCACCCAACCTAACATTAACTATGGCTTTGAACAAAAAAGTGTGTGTAGGGTTCCTCTCTATGTGTTTGTAAAGAGCATTCTGTTCTACATTATTCCTAATGCAGGTAAGGTGTTGTAGTATTCTAACCTTCAGCATGTTAGTTGTCATCCCTACATAATAGGACGGACATTTTTGACATTCAGCAATATAAACTACATGTGTTGTTCTACATGACGCTCTAGCTTTAAAATTAAACTTTCTCCCATCCACTGGATGTGTGAAAGTTGAATCCTTATTAATACTGGAACATGCTTTACAGTTACCACATGGTAAAGTTCCTGCTTTACCCATCATAGTACTAGTTCCCTGTAAACCCTTTTCTTTACATAGTAAGTCTTTAAGATTGGTGTTGCGTCTATAGCCAAATCTAGGTGTATGTCCCACTATCTCACTAAGCTTATCCTCAGTCCTTAGTATGTTCCAATTCCTTAAAACAATATTTTGTATATCCATGATATTGCTGCTGTAAGTAAAATACATCCTGGGTCCTACATGTTTCCTTAATTTGGACCTATGGTGCATACCATCCTGATTACTTAATAGCCAAGGCTTATAGTCATCATTTCTCCTTTGTGCACAGTGACTAACCTTTGTCTGTGTCAACCTAGGATTGTATCCTTTTCTATTGAAGCATGTACTTAATTGTTCCACTTCTGCTTCATAATCAGTATCATCCAAGCACAGTCTTGATGCCCTGCATAACTGTCCTTGTATTATATTTGGAAAAACATATCGTGGATGCATACTATCGAATGCTAGTAAATGGTTTGTCCAACATTCTTTTCTATACAATGAAGAGCTATAACCCCCTGAGCTTTGGGTAATCCTGGTGTCTAGAAAATCTATGTGTTCTGTAGAGTAGGTCATAGTGAATTTTAAAAACGTTGTTGTGGTGTGTAAATAGTCTCTACCTCCCAATGATGTCAAAGCGTTGCAGAAGATTCATAAATCTTTGGAGGACCCACCCCTGAGACCCATAGTCTCGGGCAGAGGGTGGGTCACTGAGAATATATCTATTTGGTTGGAATACACATTGAGACCCTATGTGGATAGTATACACAATATTTTGAAAGATACGAAACATTTTTTAGAGATTGTTAGAGCTTATGAGTTGGAAGGCTTTCAAGGGAGTACCATTATGGTTACTTTAGATGTAAAAAGCCTTTTCACGGTTATAGGTAATAGTTATGGCCTATCAGCCATTAAACATGTTTTCTGTAAAATGGGAGTGGAAGAGCATAAGGTTAGCCTAATATGTACTCTTTTGTCTCTAGTTTTGGAGAACAACGTATTCATAGGGGGACAACAGATCTATAGACAGGCACAGGGGGTTGCCATGGGCACCCCCTGTGCCAACACCTATGCAAATTTGGTTTTACATCATTGGGAGGTAGAGACTATTATGAACAACAAAGACTGGGCAAATTATGTGGGAGCCTATGCAAGATTTGTGGATGATGTCTTTTTGTTTTGGAGAGGAGATGAACAACAGTTACACTGTTTTTTAGACTATTTACACACCACAACAACGTTTTTAAAATTCACTATGACCTACTCTACAGAACACATAGATTTTCTAGACACCAGGATTACCCAAAGCTCAGGGGGTTATAGCTCTTCCTTGTATAGAAAAGAATGTTGGACAAACCATTTACTAGCATTCGATAGTATGCATCCATGATATGTTTTTCCAAATATAATACAAGGACAGTTATGCAGGGCATCAAGACTGTGCTTGGATGATACTGATTATGAAGCAGAAGTGGAACAATTAAGTACATGCTTCAATAGAAAAGGATACAATCCTAGGTTGACACAGACAAAGGTTAGTCACTGTGCACAAAGGAGAAATGATGACTATAAGCCTTGGCTATTAAGTAATCAGGATGGTATGCACCATAGGTCCAAATTAAGGAAACATGTAGGACCCAGGATGTATTTTACTTACAGCAGCAATATCATGGATATACAAAATATTGTTTTAAGGAATTGGAACATACTAAGGACTGAGGATAAGCTTAGTGAGATAGTGGGACATACACCTAGATTTGGCTATAGACGCAACACCAATCTTAAAGACTTACTATGTAAAGAAAAGGGTTTCCAGGGAACTAGTACTATGATGAGTAAAACAGGAACTTTACCATGTGGTAACTGTAAAGCATGTTCCAGTATTAATAAGGATTCAACTTTCACACATCCAGTGGATGGGAGAAAGTTTAATTTTAAAGCTAGAGCGACATGTAGAACAACACATGTGGTTTATATTGCTGAATGTCAAAAATGTCCATCCTATTATGTAGGGATGACAACTAACATGCTGAAGGTTAGAATACTACAACACCTTACCTGCATTAGGAATAATGTAGAACAGAATGCTCTTTACAAACACATAGAGAGGAACCCTACACACACTTTTTTGTTCAAAGCCATAGTTAATGTTAGGTTGGGTGCTAGAGGGGGGGATATCAAGCTATACACTGAGTCTTTGGAGTCCAAATGGATTATTACACTCACTTCTCATAGATACCCAGGTTTAAATGACAGGATACCTTTAAAACCTGCACTACAAAATAGGCGGGTAAATTATTAGCATTTGATTGGTTGAAGCTGCTTTTTAAATGTGTAATAGTATGTGTTTCATTGTCTGAAGAAGGGTTGGTGAACCCGAAAGCGCTTACAACAGTATTGGCATTTGTTTTATTAAACTTTTATCCATACAGCGGTGTCAAGCCAGTTTTTTCTATCTTTTGTGCTTCATTGTGGACTGGCAGACTTTGGCTGAGGCACGGAACATTTATTGCTTTTTGACAATTCACCTACTGCATCATCCACGTATACAACACCTAAACCTACATATGCAGAGGCTCTCACTAGAAGCCTACCTAAAGATCAGAGACCTCTGAAACATAAACACACTTCACTTAATACATTCTCAGAAAATCGCAGTACACATACAAAGTCACGTACCAGTGTCTCGCCAAACATGCCCCTAAGGCAAAACACAAAATCAAATATTTTAGTCATAAGCGACTCCATTGTGAGACACACAGATGTCCCACTCACCAGACTGGATAAGGAAAAGGTCATGATCAGCTGTCTGTCAGGTGCCAGGATCCACCACATCACACATGCACTCGAGTCTCTCAACAACAGGCACTGTTTTGACTCTGTCAAAGTCCATGTTGGTGTGAACCACGTGAGATGTACCTCACTGGACTATATGAAGAGAGACATGACTGAGCTCTCTGACAGTATGTCCCAGGCTGGTATGTCCCTAGCCTTAAGCAGCATTCACATTTTTCTAATGATGATGTCTCAATACAGACAAAAAAATGATTGGCTTCAACAATTGGCTTAGTTTCTGCTGTCATTCTTAAGAGATCCAGTACCTGTCAGCCTGGGATGATATGGTTGATAGACCATGATGCTTTGACAGAGATGGTCTCCACCTGTCACCTCTGGGATTTAGGCTACTTGCTAAGGCTGTCACTTCCCCCATAGTGCCTTTTTAAAGAAAGGTCACAAAAATAAAATTCACGATGTAAAAATATCCTCAAAAAACAACTTTAAGGTTATGCTGCTAAACGCTAGGCATCTAAATCTGAAACTGCATTCACTAGAAGCACTCCTCACCTTAGAAGATGTGGACACCTGTGCAGTCACAGAGACTCAGTTCAAGGCCATGGAGAGCAGCCCATCTGTACTGGGATATAATGCCTTCCACGCATTCAGTCCACAAAATGAATGCATGACAACTGAAGAAGGAGAATCAATATTCCTGAAAGATAAATACACCTCCAGATTGGTTAAATAGAATGATTCCCCAGAGTTACTCCACGTGCAAATAACTATAGGAAAGACCCCTCTCCAAGTTATCGCCAGCTATAGATCCCTCTCCATGAACCATGATATCCACACTGCCTACTTGGATCTACTTGAGTTGCTCAAAATACAACCAAACACCCTGGTTATGAGTGACTTTAACTGTCTGTCTATAGATTGGGTAAATCATACATGTACAAATACACTCATCAAAAGGTTCTTGGACTTCGCTAACTAAAATGCCTTGGAACAGTTAGCTGGCACCCCACAAGGGGCCCACAAATTCTAAACTTAGTACTCACCAACATGGTAGAATGGTGCACCACCACAAGTAAACGGCCCTCCCTGGTAAAGTCTGATCATAAATCAGTCTCTTTCAAAGTAACAATAGCATCAGATTCCCCCCAGGAGAAATTAGGCTGAAGAACTTCTGCAAAGCCAAATACAGCCTCTTACAAGGTGGCATTAATAGCTTCAAAGCTTCTGTCCCCACTGACAGCAAGGACATCTATACTGGGATGTACACCAATACATTGTTTAAGCATCTATACAATTGCATTGACTCAGCTGTTCCTGAAAGCACCAAAGCAAGATCCTCAAGAAAAAACAAGCCTGCCTGGTGGACATCCTCCATAAACAGGTTATATAATAAGAGGAAGAAATTGCTGTCTAAAAGCAAGAAGGAATGATTTCAGAATTGAAAGCACATCCCTTCTCAGTGTGAACAAGTAAATAAGAGATCTTGTAAAGTCCTCTAAAGCTAACTATGAATCTAGATTGACATCCTTAACTAAGGATATCCATAAGGCATTCTTTAGCTACATCTGAAACCTTAAAGGAAAAGCCCAGATTTGTGCCGAACTGGTAGTCAATGGTACCACATATACTGAACCAGTGAAAATAGCCAACATGCTAGTGGACAGGTTTACTGAAAACTTCTCATACCTGTCCCCACCACGTATAACTCAAAACATTCCTGCCACCTATTATCCAACTAGTATCTCTAAAGGTCTTAATCGCTCTCTCCAAGGTCAAAAACATAGCCTCTATGAGACTTGATAACAACCCAGGCTGTGTTCTCAATGGTTTAATACAGGAGTTAGCAATACCATTGGGTACTCTTTTTGACCACAACCTAAGCATTGGTTTTGTCCCTGTTGAATGGAAAACAGCTACCATCATCCCATTGCACAAGGGTGGTGCATCCACTGACCCTGGGAACTATAGACCCATTAGCCTAACCAGCCTTATCTGCAAGGCCATGAAGAGAATCATCATAGACATTATCAACAAGGATATAGGAGACCTTCAAACACTTGACTCATCCCAGTTTGGTTTTGTTAAAGGGAGATCTTACCTGTTAAACCTGGTGGACTTCTTCAAGACTGTCAACAAAGCTTTGAACAAAGGCAAATCTGTGCATACGGCCTACCTAGATTTGGCCAAGGCCTTTGACACAATCCCCTACTCAGACATCATTGAAAAACTCACCCAGCCAGGGGTCAAACTGTATACTGTCAGGTGGGTTGCAAACTGGCTCACCGACAGAACACATACAGTCAAAACAGGGGACTCCACCTCCACCAGCAGACCCTTTACCACTGGTGCTCCACGGGGATCAGTGCTGGGCCCCCTATTGTTTGGAATCTACTTTTCAGAAGTACAGGCAAAAACAAAAGGTCTGTGGCTGCAAACTGGGAGCAGTCATTGAGTCCCCAGTGATGTCAACATTCAACAAGAAGAACTTATGCAAACTAATGATTGGTGCCAAAGTCATGGTCTCAAACTCAATGCAAAAAAACGCATTATTGTTTCCTTTGGGAAAGGCAATGTCCCTGCAGATTACCATATTGATAACAACACCCAAGCTCTAAGTCAGTGGTGAGAGATTTGGGCACACAGGTTGACAGCAACCTTACTTTTGATCACCATGTCTCCATGGTGGTAAGGAAGGCCTTCTGCATTGCTCACCTCATAAGCAAGAGCATAGAACAGAACAAAAGAGGTCATAACTCCCCCCCCCCCCGTACTCTTCCCTCATCAGGCCAATAATAGAGTACAATGCTCCCTTTGGTATGTACATAAACAGGCACCTGCAGCAACTGGAAAGACCTCAAAGTTTCCTCATAAAGAAAATTCTGGATCGTCAGCACGTCGTACATGGCCAGACTAAAATCACTGTCACTATACTCTGTATCATATAGACTACTAAGAGGTGACCTGTGCCTTGCATACAGAGCAACCTCTGATCCTGCCTTAATGGAATGCAGCACATTCATAAGTCAAATGGTACGTGATTCACTCACTCATTCTAGGGACCTTAACCTAGCATGTGACATCAACAGGACTTTCTAGAGAGACAGATATGTCTCCCAGAGGTTGCCTCTCATCTGGAATAAACTTCCAAAACAGGTTAAACAGAGTCCTTCATTAACCCTTTTTAAGCATAACTTGGACAATTTGATGGGAAACCGCAAATTCACCCCAGAGGTTTTACTTTGTCCCTGTTGGATAGGGGCAGTTGGTGCTGATTTAGATCTGCTTATAACATAGACCATATCTATAGACCCTTAAGGGAACAAAGGTTAAACTTGATTAGGCTTGTAAGGGCCTTAGGGCCATTATAGGTTAATAGGTGTGTACTAGGTTAATGGCCCTGTAACCTTTACAAGCCTAGCCCATAGGATTACCCTGGCTTTGTACCACCCAACCATAGTTCCCAGTGCCTCTGTTGAGTAGAGCCACTGGAGTGATCCCCGGGGTGAATTTTCTATTTCCCATCCACTCATCAAGATTTCTCTTGAAGAGGGCCAGTGAGGTGCTCTGCTTGACATGTATGGGAAGTCTATTCCATAGCATTAGCAGTCTCTGGGTTATGAATCTGTCTCTACAGCATGTTCTGTTGATTGTGGTAATGAGGTTGAGGTCTCTGGAGTGTGTGGTGTGGAGGGATTGATATTTCTTTAGATGTAGCATTTCTAACAGAGCTGGGTCAGACATGGCTTTGTAAGTCAAGCAGAGATCACCTCTAAGTAGGCGATATGCGACAGAGAATAGTTGGAGTTTTTTGAGTCTGTCCATATAGGACAAGTGTTTAAGGTCTAGGATACTTTTTGTGAGGTAATTTTGCAGCCTCTCCAGTTGTTGCAGGTGTCTAGTGAGGTTCATGCCAAATGAGGCATTGTACTCGATGATTGACCTAATGAGGGAAGAGTAGAGGGAGACAACTGGCCTCTTTCTTCCTGGATGCAAAACCCTTAGTAATGCGATGTGACACACAGAAGGACTTTCTGACCACAGTGGCAATGTGGTGTCAAAAGAGAGGTAACTGTCAACCTGTGTTCCCAGATCTCTTATAATGCCTTCTGTGTTCAGTGGACTACCATTGATGTGGTAATTCATGAGAACTGGGTTTTTCCCAAAGGGGATGACAACACATTTTTTTGGCATTGAACTTAAGGCCATGGTTCTGACACCAATCGTTGGTCTCTGTGAGGCCTTTCTGTAGGATGTCAACATCACTTGGGGAGTTAATAATAGGTCCCAACTTGCAATCGTCTGTGAACTTTGTCAGCCACAGTCCCTTTGTGTTGGCCTGGACTTCAGAGAAGTAGATACCAAAGAGGAGAGGACCCAGGACTGAACCCTGTGGGAGTCCACTCGTGACTGGTCGGCAGTCTGACTTGGAGTCAGCTACTTTTACACTGTGGGTTCTATCTGTGAGCCAGTTTGCAACCCGCCTAGTGATATAGGGGTTGATGCCTAGCTTAGTGAGTTTTTTCTATAATTCCTGAGTGGGGAATGGTATCGCATCTATATTATGTGATCGAATGATCACAATAGTGAACGCTCGTAAGAGCAAAAATGCAACACATCAAAGCCATTATTGTGAAGGGCTGTGCCCCCACACCCCCGCTAAATATATATACCAACTCCAAGATTGCACTACAATGAGGAAAGGGCAAATATTCCCTTCTTCACTGTACCACAATCCCACAAAAAGCACTTCGGTGTGCTGCATTTTCGCTCTTACGAGCATTTGCTATGGTGATCATTTGATCACGTAATATAGACCCAATGTATCAAAGGCCTTGGCCAGATCAAGGTAAGCTGTATGAACCATGTTGCCTTCATTCACAGCTCCGGCGACTGACTCAAAGAAGTCGACCAAGTTGAGCAAGCATGATCTACACTTAACAAAACCAAACTGTGTGGGATCCAGAGTTTAGAGATTCCATATATCCTTGTTTATTAGGTCCATGATGATGCATTCCATAGCTTTGCATGTCAGACTCATCAGACTAATGGGGCGATAGTTCCCAGGGTCTGTACTTGCTCCTCCTTTGTGGAGAGGGATGACTGTAACAGTGCGCCATTCGGTAGGGACAAAGCCTGAGGTAAGGCTGTGATTGAACAGGGGACACAGAGGAGGTGCCAGTTCACTCTGTAGTTCATGTAGAACACAGCCAGGGATATTGTCAGGTCCCATAGAAGTGGTATTCTTGGCCTTGGATAGTGCTGTTTTAACCTGTGCAGCAGTAATACTGGGTGCCTGACAATCTGCTGGTATTGTGATTGGTCCTTTGGGGGGGAGAGGGGTAAAGTTTGCACTGAATCTATTGGCCAGTATATTGGCAATATGTGTTGGCTCAGTACAGGAGGTAGCATTGTGCAGTAGCTCAGAGCAAATCTGGGCATTGCTGTGGAGATTCTTTCCATAATTATAGAAGGCCTTGTGGCTGTCTTTACTGTATGCTGCAATTCTGTTTTCATAGCTAGCTTTAGAGGATTTGATGTGGGATCTCATCTTTTTGTTGAGGCTGATAAGGGAGTTTTTCCAGTCTTGGGACTTCACCTTATTCTTCATCAGTTTCCTCGTTCTGTTGTAGAGTTTGTTTATGGCAGAGGACCACCAGATTGGCTTTCTTTTTTTGGAGGAGAGTGTCTTGGTTCTATTGGGTATGGAGAGATCCATGCATTTGTGTACGTGATCGTACAGTGGATTGGTGTATGATTCGGTGGTCATGCAACTATTCACCGTTTGCATGGGTGCCGTGAAGTTACCCACCTCTGTTTTTAGGAGCCCAAAGTTAGCTTTGGAGAAGTTTTTTCATGGTCGGGGGGGGGGGGGG
This sequence comes from Protopterus annectens, assembly GCF_019279795.1. NCBI lineage: Eukaryota > Metazoa > Chordata > Ceratodontiformes > Protopteridae > Protopterus > Protopterus annectens. The sequence goes on along the minus strand of NC_056727.1, from coordinate 1,135,683,729 downwards.
TGGGTGGGAGGATATCCAAGGTAATTAGTTTGTGGTCAGATCTAACCAGGGAGGAGTTGACTACTGATGTAGAGCAACGGTCGCCCATGTTAGTAATGACCAGGTCAAGGGTGTTGCTGCCTCTAGTGGGGGTAAGAACAAGCAGGTCCAGGGCATTGGAATTAATGAATTCCAGGAAATGTTGGACAAGTGTATTGGTACATGAGTAGTTTTCTCAGTTAATGGAGGGGTAGTTGAAGTCACCCAGTATGAGTGTGTTAGGTTGGACCCTAATATTCTCCAGGGTGCTTAGGAACATGGAGTGTGAGTCTTGGGACATGGTTGGGTAACTATAGCAGGCTACGACCTGAATCACTGTCTTTCCTAATGTTAGCTGCACCTGAAGTGTCTCAGATGCGTTACGTTGGGCTACCAGTTTGGAGGTGTGCACATCCTTTATGAATATGGAAACACCACCACTTTTAGAGCTTTGGTCCAAGTTCTGGGGCCGAAAGGTGTGGATTGAGTTATAGCCTGGTAGTGCAGAAGTGCTTTCTGCTGCCTTGAACCAGGTCTCTGTTACAGCACAAATGTTGATGTTCTCTATTTTAAGGAGTGCTTCGAGTGAGTGCATTTTGAGATTTAGACTTCTAGCGTTGAGAACTTATGAACTATGAATTCGACTTCCTTATACAAGTTAGCAAAACAGGCAAACCATTCAACCAACTTATCACTCTAATCACATACTCGATAGTGCCAAGTCTGAGTGTGCTGACTAATTTTTTTCCAGAACAACACCTGAACTTTCCTTTTTTAAGTTTAAGCAACTCCCTATACTCCTCTCTTGTAAAGAGCATCCACTCCACCCTAAAGTGGGGATTTCTGCTTTCTTCTCAAATCTGCATTCAACCTGTTTTTTCTCATCCTACAAGATTTGTCATATCAGCATAAATAGCCTCTTATGTTAGGATTAGGATGGAGGTTAGAATCAGGCAATCCCTTCTATAAAATAGTCTTTAGTTGTTCCCAAACATCCAGACTTCCCCTAGTGGTACATCCTCACTATACATATTCTGTAGTTAGGCTGAAACCAAGGTTTGAAACTCCTTATGGTATTGACTTACTTTTTAGTGTTTACATTTTAAGTTATAGAGTTCATTATGATGATGATGATTATTGTTATTATTATTATTACAAACCTGTTATTGTTTCTATGAGCCATATATTCCATTTTCCATTTAATAGTTACAGATTTACAAACAATGCAGCTGTGCCCCCAAAGTAATAGAAATTTTACTCCTTCAGCTGGAATGTGTTGTTGTACATTGTTATAGAAGGCAAATGTTAATGTGTTAGATTTTATATCTAGGCACATGACATGAGGTAAATGTATTAAGCCTTAGCAATTAGCAATGTGAATGTTTTAAAACAAAGATTTAAAATAAAACATGCCATGCCTAAGATGAATGAAAATAATTTCTGAGAAATACAGTTTAATCTTTTTGCACTGCAAAATGAACACGATTCTGTTAATTCAGCCAGATGATGGGAACAGAATTTTATGAAGTTTAAGCTTCTAAATATTCTGAGAACAAATGAGTGCCCAACACAATAAATAAGCTAAAGCATGACAAGTAATGACAAACAGTAAAGCATAACTCTTTTAAGAATAAATTGGAAAGCTAACAACATTTTCTTGCTATAAAAGTGGAATAGGTGTGCTGTTATGTAAATTTTACAGTCAGAATCTAGAATCTCAAACTCTTGCATCTTAGTGTACAGGAAAGCATATGATTTCTGGACCAGAATTGTAAACATCAGAGAAACAATTCTGACTGACTTTTTTTTCACCAGTTTCGATTATGTTTTCTCTGTGTTGATTATTTTTTTTCTCCAGAAAGAAAACACGTCATATTTTAGACTGACATACAACATGTCATAGTTTAGTTTATAGAGTACATAGAGTAGTCCTTAAAAGTATTGTAATCTTTGCTACAGTGATGTGTAGATGAAAATGTTACTGAAGATTCAGTGGAGTGTTATTAACTTATCAAGGCACTGAATAAAAAAAAAAATCAGAAGTGTGTGGCCATAGGAGTAACAAATGCTTATCCCCTGTTGTATTTTTCCTTCCCTAAAGCGAAATATTATTGGAAATGGTTACAAAACACAATGAAGCATGGAACTGAAATCATCCAAAATAATTTTTTTCCAACATTCAAGTGTTTCTGTGCTGTAATATTATGTAGTCCTCTGATGTCCTCAAGTAGTAGCAGATAAAAAGTGCAATGCTTTTGTATTTCTGAAGATTTGCTTAAATATTTATATTTTTTAAAAATGAAAAAAAAAAAGCACTTCTTGTATACCAATATAAGATGTATTGTTCACATGATAGTGGAACTTTTACTGTATGTAATCTGTAAATTATATGCATACAATAATTTTTAAATGTGCTTTATAAGCATCAGTATATGAATGTTCATGCTTGGCTGCAGATGCCCTGAGTGAGGAGTTGCATATAAGTAAGTTGTTATTTATAAGTAATAAATAAATTTGATTTTTTTATTTTGGAATGTTAGTATTATAACATGCAGTATGCTTTCTGTTTCAGAGTACAAAACCATTACCTCCTAGGACACTATCCATAAAGAAAACAGGTAGGCACTCAAGATTGCTGGGAATTATATTTCCTCCTTGTATTTCTTGTCTCACAGGGGTATTCTAGTTGTAGGAGTATGCCACTAGGTAATGACCTGCTCTTCCACTTGCATCTGTTCTGTATCCAATTCTGTATATAAACAGATTATCGCTTTCCATTTCATATCAACTGAAATACTTGCATCTGAACAAGAGTACTTTTTTATGCTTTGATGTGTTATTTTTGTCTGTTATCTTGAAATACAATAATATCCCATATGTATATATCACACATCATATTGTACAGAGAAATATGTGAGAAAAACAGTTACTGGTAACTCATTTAGGTACACAAGACATGTAAGGTGTACCTTAAGGACCAATTAACAACAGACAATGAATTAAAATGTGTGTGTGTGTGTGTGTGTGTGTGTGTGTGTGTGTGTGTGTGTGTGTGTGTGTGTGTATGTGTGTGTGTGTGTTATATGAGCTAAGAAGAAAACTTAGGTAGTGAACTACAAACTAAAATATCAACTCACTTGACTTTGCCATCTAAAAATAAAACAATCAGTGCTTTAAAAACAGAGTCCATTCAACACAACCCTTCCAAGACTATAGACTGTCTTATAACCTACCAGAAAGGTCCAGGCTTCTAGACTCATCTAGGCCTAACTCTCACCTCCAAACTCAGCTTCTTACGGTGGATTACTCAAAGGCTGTAGACCTCTCTCAGGCCTTACTTTCAGCTACAAGACACATATTTCCAGCAGGTACAGTCCACAGGTTACACTCCATAGATAACCTCCACTTGGGCCCACTCCAACTCCATGCTTCCAGATCTTCCTTTCAGGTGCTCTTTCAGTGAGGAAATGACTTCTGAAATTTACTGCTTCAGGTTTCTTCTTTTAAACTATAGTAACTAGCAATTAAAACTTTGTCATTTGCTTAATTGCAGTGAAAATATTCGCACACTCCATACATCCTGACACATTCTGAAAACACATTTAAAAGCATGTACACATTTTCCATAACATGCATGTTACAGTATCACAGTTTTGCAAAACTTTTATATAGAGGCTATGATAGGGTCGCTGATCATAGCCCATTTATTATGTGTTTGAGAAATGGATGTCAAGAAATTCACCTCAAGAGTGAAGTTCAAGAGATGAATCTTGGCATCCATGTTGAGAACTCATAATTGAACATTGATTCTTTTTGCTGCATGGAGTTTTATTTGCTCCATGTACTACTAGCTACAGCAAAAAAAAAAAGAAAAAAAATGTAAACATGTTTTGCCAGCTTTCAAAGCAGTATAGCACTTGGCCACTTAGCGAGCACTGTCAGAAAGGCAGTGTAACACACAGTCCCTTACATTTTCACTCACCTTGCCATGCCTCTCATCTGTCCAGATTTTTGTCTAATTTATTTGGTTTGTTCCTCATAAAGTCTGTGGTTTTCAGACAAGTCATGGAGGATTGAAGTCATTGAATAGTGACATATATTTGAGTTTCAGAGTCTGCATCCTTCACAGGAAATGCAGGTGGTCACACATCCTGCTATTCTAGATACTTTCTAAATTTGTAATAGGAATTGTCAACATATCAGTAAAGATAGCAAGCAGAACCAAATCTTTTATTCTGCTGCTATCATTTGCTTGTCCATATTGGCATATTTAGCAGTGTAGCACTGGACCCATCCTTAACAACTTAAGCAGGGGGTGCTATACATTTGTTAAAATAGGGTCCTGCACCCCTGCAGTGTTTAACTGATTTGTCTTTTTCCAAACTGGAGCATAATCACCACACTCCATTCACTGCACAGTACGTGTGTGTGTGTGTGTGTGTGTGTGTGTGTGTGTGTGTGTGTGTGTGTGTGTGTGTGTGTGCGTGTGTGTGTGTATGTGTCTATAAATATCTATCTATATATATATATATATATATATATATATATATATATATATATATAAATATATAAGCCACCCACCCCCCAAGTAAATTTACCAACTCGGGGATCGCACTATACTGGGGAAGAGGACAAAGATCACAGTGGTGGCGAAGTAGTTAGTTTCTCTGTTTAAAGTGTTAGTGGTTCATTGCTTTGATGTAATCAGTTTTTAGTTGACTTGTCTCAGCGTTTTGGATTTCGGGTAAGTGTAAATTCATCAAATTGTAGTAGACCCATATATATATATATATATATATATATATATATGTGAGTACTGTATTGTATCATGAGTGTGTGTGTCTGGCCAACAGCTGATTAGTCAATCACGTATGACCAACTAAGCAGCTGATTGACAAGTGTGGAAATAATATATATATGTGTATGTGCATATATACATATACATATATATATATATATATATATATATATATATATATATATATATATATATATATGAAATTAGCAGGGATGTGGGTGCTCTTTTACAAAAAACATTTTCATGTGTTTTTTGAAGTAAGATTTTGTATGTGCTGAGGCTGATTCTCTTTATGTGCATACTGGTGTGATGTTCTGTGTTTTCAACCTTATGGGGTCAATATTTTTGCAGTTGACTTTGAGTGTTTTACTTTGTGTGTATGTGTGGTGTGTGTGTGTGTGTGTGTGTGTGTGTGTGTGTGTGTGTGTGTGTGTGTATGTGTGTGTGCGTGTGTATATATATATATATATATATATATATATATATATATATATATATATATATATATATATATAAAATGTATTTACATCAAGTAACAGTAAATGGAAAAGGTGGCCCTCAGATTTATTCACGAAGCTACATGGATTGAATTCTCAGATTTCACATTAAGCACTTTTGTCTACTTTACAGACTTCTTGAAATACAGTGTCATGCACTTTTTAACAAAACAGCATTTAGAGTGATTAATTAAAATGTTAAGTCAAACCAAAGAAAGTCGCAGGTATAAACAATCAGAGATGTGTCCATCTCCTTCACAACCAGTAGAGGTCCTCAGTTTGCTAGTTTAGTTTTGTTACATTTCACTTCCGTTATTAACATGTTTTATTCTTATTTACTAGTGTAGCAATTTTCTGAATCTAGACTCTTTGCTACTGGTATTATTTAGATGCATAAGATTGTTTTATCACTTGATTATTATAGCAATAACCCACGCCTGGGTGTGGGTAATGCTGGATTTACCCACGGTTGGCGTGGTCGCCCTCGGGACCAAACAAAGACAACCGTGGGTAAATCCAGCATTACCCACACCCAGAAGTGGTTATTATTATATTAATGACATTATTTAAGAAAAGAAATAATTACTTTTCTTAAATAATGGCATTGTATAATGCCTCTTTGCTGCCCTTCCGCAGCTGTCTGGTGTTCCGCGGCAGTTCTGATGTACTGCGCATGCCTACGCAGTATATCAGAGCTGTGGGCAAAAGCAACGGAGAACACAAGATCTCTGTTGCTTTTTACTGTCTCGCTATGTTAAATGGGTTTAACATAGTGAGACAGCTTTAAAATAAGCAACAGAGATCCCCGTTGCTTATTTTAAAGCTGTCTCGCTATGTTAAACTCATTTAACATAGCGAGACAGGTTTAAAGCAACGGAGATCGCAAGATCTCCAGCTTTTACTGTGTCGCTATGTTAAAGGAGTTTAACATAGCGAGACAGCTTTAAAAAAAGCAACGGAGATCTCCGTTGCTTTTTTTAAACCTGTGTCGCTATGTTAAACTCTTATAACATAGCGAGACAGTGTTTTATACTAATGGAAAAAGTCCGGGCGACCGGACCTTTTTCCGTTAGTATATTGAGGGATTTACAACGGGCATGCTGGTTGGGCTGGCCAATCAGCGTGCACGTTTTAGAGGAGGCATTGTATAATTTGGTTTAATCAAGCACTTAGTTGGTCAGATAGGTGTAAGAAAGATGTAGCAAACAGGTACTCTGGCTCAGATGAAAAACTGGGATAACACAGTTTATAGTGTAGCAGTCAGGGAATGAGAAGGAATGGCCATACAGAAGAAGGGTTTGGGGGTCGTCGAGGTAGGACAGGTAGCAACTAGTTTCCTTCAATTTGAAGGTCATAGACTGTTAAGACCTGATCTCACTAGGTTGAAGGGAATAACGTATGATCCATTACAGTGAAATTCTTAAGGGGGTTGCAAGATGCAGAATGCTATGGAGTGCAATTCCTCTTCAGATTTTGGAGTTCTGCAGACACATGAATATGGACTCCATGTACATATAATATGTGCAAACATCTAAACAAATAATTTAGGCATAGGCAATAATGCCCTTCTGGCCTGAGAATATAATTAACCTGTTATCCCCATAATAAGTGTCCAGCTTGTTCTTAAAAATATCCAAACAAATGCTTGCTTAATATATTTTGTTAGCCTATTCCAGACATCAACTACTAGCACATTTCTCATTCTGATATAATCACCTGCACAGGTTTTCTGATGACTTTCTACTACTCTTTGATAACCCCAGGCATTCACAGAGATAGCTGTCTTTAAATTCTCTATATACCTGAATAATATCTCCTCTTAAATCTCTTTGAGACACTTTATAAATTAAGATATTTTAATATTATAGAATAACTCAAACTTTCACATCCTTGGATCCCCATGGCATATTTCTACTGTCATTTTCCAATTTATTTATGTTAGCTTTCTTATAATATTTCCATTTTATTATTACATGCTCTAATTTTGGTCAAAAATAATTTACAAACAAGAAGCTCATTGTGTTTGATTTCCTAGACTTTATACATATTTTTTTAATGATTATAGTTTTATAGTTATCATTAATCAATTTTTCATATGATTAAAACAAAATAAATCAAAGCTGGGTTTACCCATATACTCACATTCTTAAATTAATTCACATTTCAATCATTATGTCCTGTATTAAATATTTATCCTTTAGCCCACGTGTTCCAAATCTCATGTACTTACTTTTTAGGTATTTATTTGCCAAATGCTCAGTTTAATGAAGTTTTTTTTTGCATAGATGCACTATCTATAACAGATGTAATCAGTTTTCTCATTTTCAAGTAATCGATATGTATTCTAAAGAATACCTGAGATAAAAAGTTAAATTCAGAAGTTACAAACTAAACAAGTATGGGCCTAGGATATAGCCCCGTGGGACACTGACTGTAATCCAGAATTTCACCAGATTAATTGCAGTACGGTACCTGCCATGCACTGTTTGTAAGCCGTGCAGCTATCAGTCTTGCCACGATTACACCAATACCTAGTTTTCATAATTTATTGATCAGGATTTTGAGTATGACCCTATCATAGGCTGAAGATAAGTTTATATAAATTGCATTACAGCACTCCTGTTTATTTACAGCTGTTACAGTATTACAGAACATCATGTTACAGGTAGCTACCTGACAGGAAAGGAAAGCTGGAATGTATGTCTGAAGTTAATCTCAGCCTGAGCAAAACAACTGTTTCAAACTTAGCATTCAGATGGACCTGAAAAGGACAAATATATTTATAAAAATATGCTATAGTATACAGGAATTAGTCATTTGGAATATGCAGTTCATGGCTGTACCACTGATGAGGTTACAGGAGGGTTATAGTATTACATTGCCTGAGGTTACATGAGGGTTGTAGTATTACATTGCTGATGCAACATGAATTATGTAACATGTCTTTATGTAACATGTCTTTATGCACTATGCATTCATAGATGCCCGTCTTAACAAATAGAGAAAACGAGCAACAGGTTAATGAGGCCATAGCAAGTATTATCTTAGCTTGGTATGCTGCCATGCTTCTTAACAAAAAATGCATCTCTTTCTGTTATATCCATCCCCAGCCATGACATATACAGAAATCATAATATCAGAACTTAAGCGTTTTTCTCATGGTTTCCTCCTCAAATCACATCTTGCAATCACTCTTCATAACATTGTAGCTTTCTATGAAATCTTGGAATTTTATAGGCTGTTCTACAGTTTTTGGCTGAAGCAAGTCAATAAGTTGAGGAAGAAAAGCTACATCTAAGACAATTACTAATCATCAATAATTCTACTTACATGGCCAGTAAAATATCTGTTTGTGAAAGTAGGTAAGGAATGACAACTTAGTCATAAGCTGGCATAAATTTTGTAAAGCGATAACCGGATAATCAGAATGCTGTCTTCAAAAAGATTTTGGTTTATGCATTCCCAGTTATTCTCATTAGGGGTAATGTATAATTATTGACCATGGGATGTATTCGGAGTGCAAAAGTAGAAACTGGCTAGGCTTAAAGTGGCCTGAAAGGGCAGATAGCCTAGTACTTACCTATGAACCTATAAATAGTTAAGACTAGATTTTTCCACTCCGTGAACAACGTGCGTGATTATCTAAAGGCAGTGAGTACAATTTGCCTCTGGATAATGTCACGTTTACTCTTAAATGATATGCTTTGTCAAAAACAGTAAAGACCATGTTCATAAATTACACTATCTGTTAGCCCTATATTAACTGCAGTTCTCTGTTATACAATGTCTTATTTTAAATTAGATTTGGCTGTTTTTAACAATGAATTCTTTGTTTGCTTGACCTGACACCAAGCCCTGTACTTGTCCTCTATTCATTTTAGGTTAAACATACTGAGCTTCTCTGCTGAGCATGCATCCACTGATCTATGTTTCTATGTCTACTTTTGCTTTGGTGCTGGATTGCTGCATAACACTATTTTTTGTGTATGCATTCCAGTGGTATCCCTATTTGTCTTAGGGGGTGTCACGTCAGTGTACTTTCTTAATTTATTTTAATTTTTTCCCTTTTTTTCTGCTGGTTTGGTAATGAAAGCAAGTTTACTCCAGAAGTGTCAACTGGTTAGTTTTTCCCTCTTTTGGTGAAAAAAAAAATGCAATTCAGGGGCATGCAGTTCACCAGCTTCCAGTATGAAACATAGTGTGGCTTATCATACTAATGCTTAAAAATAAAAATATTTAAAAATATTCTAAAATACTTCTAGAATCCAACTATTTCCAAAAAGCCATAAATTAATTCAGGGCCCTGGTAGTGTGGGCCTTAATCCTGCTTGGAATACGTTTGTTGTGATGACCATAATCAAAGGTAATAGTCTTAGACAATTATTTGAAAATAGTCAGTTTTGACACAAGTTGTCCCTTCTTCTTACCTTCACAAGAAATGAACAATTGATCTGAAGATCTGAAAGATTTAGTTCTGTCATGAAAGTATTCAAGTTGCCTGTGGATATCCAAGGTATAGGGTATAACTTCTTTTTTTGGGGTTCAGAAATTAAAAACAAAGAGACGGATAGCTTGGCTTAAATAAAGCCATTGGTAGAGCTGTTTTCCATGTTAAGAACCTCCAAAGAGCCAGGTTAAGTGGTTCCAGTGGAACAAATGTTAGCTCCTCTAACACAAAATGAAGACCCAAGGAGGGGGCCACCTGTATTCTTATGCAAAACCCCTTTCAAAAATATTTTGACATGCATTGAAAGAGGAGGATCCATGGGCAGATATGCTGAAATAGCCAATAAATTAACTTTTATAGAGGAGTAAAAAAGGCCATATGATATTAACTCACACAAATATTGTAAAACTAGAGAACGACTAGCCCTGAATGGGTGCTGTTTATGTTGTTGGAACCAACTAGAAAACCTTTCTCATTTGCTAATATATGATACGTATATTTAATACAATTATTACCTGTATTTAATATATATATATATATATATATATATATATATACTAAAATCAATAAATGCATATAAAGCTATGGTACAGTGTAAAGAAAACAACTACATAAAACATGGACAGCATGGTTGTACCAAGGATGTGCATTCTTTTTAAAACAAGTGCATTACTTCTGTCGTAATCTAAAAGACAACATATGTAGACTCATGCACACCCAGTACTGCTGAAACATTTTCTTGTTTACATGGAAAGGAAACTTAGAAATAAAGTTTAAGGGATCCATAAATACTTGACAATCCTCAGAAAGTTTCAGCCGACTTGTACATTAGTCTGTATGCGCAGTCCCTCAGCACTACTTATGCATGTTATGTTTTATTTAGTGATGTAATTTTCACGAGCAAAACTGCTTTTAGTTTAATATTGTGACAAAATAAAATATATCTGCTCTTAAAAGGCTGTGTGGCACTGCTCCAAAGCTTATCAATAGTGAGGTTATTCAGATGAATTTAAATCTGAGTCACAACTGCTAAACTGATGATATAAGGATTAGTAGCATTTATTTGGGTGCTAGTGACAGCTTGCCTTTGAATGTGACAGTGATGTCTCCATGGACAGGCATGTTCCTGAAAGTTCTCTACCAGTCTTTCATCCTAAAAACAGCACAGGAATGTTCTGCCTGAGTTTATGATTGATTGGGACACAATGTACCACTTAACAAAATGGTGCCTTTTAAACAGCTGCTTATTAGTTACGCAGCTGTTCATTCAGTTGTCGTTATACTGAGGTGTACATGTTCTGTTTTTTCACTGGTAAGACATAATAAGTATCTTAGTAGTCTTCCTTTTATCTGTGTTCTGCCTGACATGAAATAATTTGTGTAGAAACATGCTTGATAAAAGATAAAGTTCTCAGAAACTCACGCCCAACATTTAATAAGTTCCTAGCATTTGTTAAAAGGGAATGAAGTATTGAACTTTCTGCCTGTAAGTTATGCATTTTTTAAATAAATCCTTCAATGCTGATTTATACCATGAAAGTAGCCAGATGTTTCTCTTAACTGAACAGGACATAAGTTATGAGGGACTGAAGTGACTACTTGGAACTTAAATCAAAACCACAGATTTCATATTTACTACATTTGCTTTGAAAATGTATTTATTGATTTAGCTTATTTGAAGTCTATAACCTGGGTAATGTCATTGAGCCGCTGGTGCTTTTATTTTTTTCCAGCAGTGATCCAGGGGGTTTAAATCCTCACATTGAGAAAGTACAGATGCATGAGTACCTGTAAAACAGTTTACAACATCACTGGGGCAAAAAAGACAGTTGTGCAGCTAACAAATTTAGATCACGGGCCATTGCACGCTACCTTACAGAGCCCATAAAAGTCATGGAATATTTACAACAAAATGTGGGGTCATGTGGCATGTACCATACTTGTTGGCAACTTGCACACATTTGTGGATGAGAGGTGAATCTTTAGAGGCTTTGAAGGTGTACAAAGAACTCTGCTCTGTAATTTCTCTGGGCTGTGAATTATACAAGGTGAGTAGGCACATGAGGAATAATCCCCCTCCTTTACAGATACTGGGAGTGGGGGTGCAGAGAGGAAGATAGGTGCTAGAACTTTTTAATGTCCTAGGAGGATTACCAGGTAAGAAGGTTAGACAGTGTAGGAGGAACATCTGGAGTGGGAAAGACAAGTGTGTGTGAGAGTATAAGTCAATCTACTGTCCGAGCTACAACTAGCTGATCAAGCAGTTAGAGAATGGCACATTGATGGTCATCCCAGACTGCTTCACTGATGAGGTAGAAATCTATTCCTGCAGCAGCAGGATGAAGATGTAGATGCACAACCTTCTCCAACTGGTACAAGGTTAACACTGCTACAGAAGTGCGTGGCATTCATATCTGTGGTACTAGTGGCATTTCACTCTGATAATGAAGACTGTGCTGTATCAGGGATTTCTCTTTTCCCTAAGCTAGTGTGATCTAAATGTTTGTGTATGTTTTTGTGTGTGTGTGTGTGTGTGTGTGTGTGTGTGTGTGTGTGTGTGTGTGTGTGTGTGTGTGTGTGTGTGTGTGTGTCTATGACTGTTTGCGTGTGTGTGTGTGTGTGTGTGTGTGTGTGTGTGTGTGTTTGTGTGTGCATGCATGCGTATATATATATATATATATATATATATATATATATATATATATATGTATATATATATGGGTCTATATTAGATCAGCGAATGCTTAAACAAGCCAACGCTGATTGATCGGCCTTATTTTAGCCAAAGTTAAAAATATCAAAGCAACAGAAACTCAAATTTTTTCCGAGGGAAAGAATTTGGTTGTCCGTTTCTGTTGCTACATTATTTGCTGTTCTAATATAGACCCTATATGTATATATATATATATATATATATATATATATATATATATATATATATATATATGGATCTACCTGACTAGATCGAAACTTCATAACACCGACATCACATAATCGACAGTTCACAAACACGACACCACATACACACAACACATCATAACAACAAACAAAACAAATCCCCTATCCAAAACCCACACACACAACACAAGCACACCAAAATCCTTACAAACCAACACTAACCTTTACATACACAACTATCTACAACCCTAACCAAAACCCTAACCCTAAGGTCCGTCACTATCGCACACTCACCTAACCCGCACCCTAACCCTAACTCACTTAACCCGCCCCTAACCCAAAAAATATCACTACTGCACCCTTACCTAACCCACGCCCTAACCCTAACTCACTTATCCCACCCCTATCCCTACAGACCACCAACATCACACACTTACCTTACTCGCACCCTTACCTAACCCGCGCCCTAACCCTAACTCACTTATCCCACCCCTACCCCTACAGACCGTCAACATCGCACACTTACCTTACTCGCACCCTAACGGCCGTCACTACCGCATACTTGCACATCCTTTCCCCATCTAAGTGTTCTCAGCGTCGGTGTCTTCCTCTGTCGGTCTTCTGCCTTGTCGATCTTCTGGCGCTTTGTCGGTGTTGATCCATATGTATATATATATATATATATATATATATATATATATATATATATATATATATATTTCTGTATATATAGGGGATATGGAATTTTTTTTTTCAGATCACTGCTTTGTGTCACAATCACGAAACGAAAACAATTAGACTTTTTTTAGGAAGCCTTTACAAGCAGTTTTGCAATTGGCCAGATTACATAGATAGGCTGATGTCTGGTGACTAAATTCTTCTGTCAGTTAAGAAGTATGTTAGGAGTAACCACACTGAGGATACAAACTGGGGTTTGATGACTTTAGGTGGGATTCATCTGTTTTAAATGCCCCATGTGCTTTCATGTTCAGTGATAGGATAGGATGATGGAAAGAGATATTGTGCAAGCTGGTGTATAGCCCTGTTGGGGGAGGTTCTGCATTAGGTGGTGGGCCTATTTGAGTCCCAAATTAGGTGGCAAAGTCATCAGTAGTGAATATGTAATTGAGCTCTTTACACTTAAGGGCTTTTATATTTGCAGTGTGCTTACTTATTTCCTGAAATGTTTAGTGGTGGAAAAAGATATTTCTTGGAAGTTTTGGAGGCTGTTACTTTTAGTAGTTCTGATCAAGATTTTGCACTTATTATGGAGGAACTTATAAGCCTCTATGGAGGTTTTGTCCTTGATGTTGCAGTGGAAAAACATCTAGTTGTCTGTCTTGAAGATCAGGACCCTAGTTTTGAGTAACCTAGAACCTTACTTTTCCTACAGAGGTAGATTTGTCCAGGATTCACAAACAACATTTCCAGAAGAAGGCAACTACCTGGTGTGTGTCAGAGACATCAGCTATAGGCTTACAGTGAACCCTTACAAACACAGTGAACCCTTACAAAAAAGCTCTGCTGATGCCAGGTGTTGGTTCACCTCAGTGTGATAGTAAGAGGTAGACCTCTTGACAATTTCACCTCATTGTGATAGTAAGAAGTAGAACACTTGACAATTTGTCTCTTAAGATGCATCAAAATAGTCAGTGGTTGCTAATGGAGTCACTTGAGAGGGAATCTATAGATGCACGATCAGACTGATTGGTTGCCATCCAGTCCAGTATTTTTTGTTTGCTGGTGGTTGTATCAGATCTTATTGGCAAGGATATGGACAAGTGAAGGGTGAATCCTGCAAGATAATAGATACACTTCTGGCATCACCGAATAATATTACACTACCCTTACTATTTGACTACATTACATTATATATCTGACTCGGTGTGTGGGAAGGGCTAGGAAGATAAATGACAGTCCCACTCACCCTGCCCATGGCATGTACTTCGGCCTTTCCTCAGACAGGAGGTATCACAGCTTACACTGCAAAACATCTAGACTGAAGAGGAGCTTCTTCCCTCTATCCATAAGGCTGCTGAACTTGAATGCCAGGCATGACAGTGAATAATTAGATCAATATGCCACTTGCTGTGAAGTGTCATCTATAGTAATCACTAGTATAATATTGTCTAATGTCTTCCTGTCCAATTGTGGCAATTTATTGGGTTGTTAATATTTTAATTATTACTGTATGTGCATTAGTCTTATTATCATTCAAACTGTGTGTTCATTGTTATGTCTTGCACAGGGACCAAAGCAACATAATTTCGTTCAGTTTGCATTGCTGTGTATATCTGAGCAGCAATAAAGTTTACTTTGATTTTGACTATTTAGTGTAATATATGATGTGAGAATAGCTAAAATGGAAGTGGGTTGGAGTTTAAGTTCAGTACACCAAATGATGAGTTTCTTTCCTGCTTAGAGTAGAATTTAGTTAGTGGGTCTCTGAGCCTTCTAAAACAGGTATTTGAACTGGGAATACTGAGGTCTAAAGTAAGTCCATTAAATACTGAAGCACACCATCACACATTCTATGTAGCCTTCCGTAGGATGCATCAAGAGATATGAACTTTATTGCTGAAAATGAAAAGCTTCAACCAAGTTTCTGGTACTTCACAGAGGTTCTGCTATGAGAAATTGACACACAGTTTCTTAGATAGTAATAACTCATCTCAACAGTATGAATTTTGCCCATTACATTTAATGTTATGCAGCAGCATGAAATAAGTATTTTTTGCAACACCCCTGCATGCTCACCCTCCCACTAAAAATTATAGATAGCAACTTTATAGTCTTACAAAACTGGGGAAGGAACAAACTTCCCAAAACAGCACACAGTGGTTTTGGGCAAATCACTTGTTTAAAATGAGCAAGCAAATAATTTTCAAACTGTTGTGTTCCAGGGAAACACAGTGTCTCCCTCTAAAGGTGGAAGCTCCCCTGTCTATCCTTACTCATAGACGTTAACCCCAACATTGTCCCTGTCCCCTAACTTCAAACTTTTGTATTACTTTATAAAAAACATGTCTGGTGGTACTATTATGTTCATTTTCTTTTTTGGATTAGTGTAGTATTTAGTTTGTTTGGTTGATTAAAGCCAGTGTCAACAGGCAAACGTTCTGTTTAATGATGGCTGAAGCTTTTGTATATCACCATTTTTATATCTATACACACACAGGTATATACATACATAAAAGGATGACCTATAATTTATCTGTCACTTTATCTAGTCAAAGTCATTGAAAAATGTTATGTAATGAGATCTTATCTAATGATATTCTTCAATACATTTTACCAGTTCTGACTTTCTTAATAAGGAAGGTTTATGATTTTTTTGACCACTGGTAAGAATTTTCTTAAAGATTTTTAAGTAATGTTGTAGTTTGCTTTATCTCAGTGTGCTGAACTGTGCATCTCAATGATTTACCAGAAAAACAAAACAAAAAAAAAATTAGAGGAATAATCCAAAAAGAGGCAAAATTCTGGACATTCTGCAAAAATCTGGACATTAGAGAGGTATGCTGGGAATCTATCAACACTCTGGAATACTGTTTGTAATGATATTGTGAAAGCATCAAGTGATCCCATGCTCCTGATTGCCATAACATCGACTCCAAGTGACCAGAAGTGATCCATGTTGGGCACACACTAATGGCAAAGTAGACATAAATAGTAAGAACAATGTCAGAACCTGCTTGCTTGAAAATATTGTCCGTATGTTATTTATCTACATTTCAAACCAGAAGAATTAAGACATTTATGATGAAACAACTTGGTGTTAAGTATTTTCATATCCATAACTACATACCCAGTGACAGATGAAATGGATAGAAAATCTATAGAAAGATTTCAGGAAAAACAAAAGATATAAGCAGTTATTACATTCAGCTGCAGTACAAGGTAAACCATTTCAATTTGTTTATATTACTGTGAACAAAACCATGGATACTATCAGAAATAAAACTCTTGAGCAGGGATCTACGGGTCTATATCATAAACGCGAACGCTTAGGTTGTCGAATACATCATGATCGACACCTAATAAGCGAACCGCGAGTACAATGAATGCTGGAAACCACGAAATTCAAAATCCCGATTCGACATAGTCGGACCTTCTGCGGTGTAGCTCCGTAAGGTAAGTGTGCGATAGTTACGGACCTTAAGGTTAGGGTGCGGGTTAAGGTAAGTGCATAGATAGTAATGTATGTAACGGTTAGAAGTAGGGTTTGGTTAAGTGTATGTGTGTGGATTATTTATTTTGTTTGGGTGGGTAGTATGTAGCGAGCAGTGTAGTGGGAAGTGTGTTTTGTTTTCGTTAGTGGGTGGAATGGAGTTGGCCAAGTAAAAGTTTTCGGTGATATGTTTTTCTGCTTTGTGAGGTTTCGCTGACTTGTGCGTTCGCTGAATAGGTGTCGATCATGTTGTATTCAACAACCTAAGCGTTCACGCATATAATACAGACCCGGGATCTACATTGCAGATAGCAGATCATTAGCCCAAATGACAGAGCTTTGAAAGGTTTTGTCACAGGCCAGAAAGTGTAGACAAATCATATTACTACCAAATGACAATGGGACAAAACATGAACATACTAATGGCAAAGTAGATATAATTAGGAAGAACAATGTTTGCAAGAACCTGCTTGCATGAAAATATTGTCAATATGACAAAGTGTGGAATTGAAGGGTATACTATTAATGTAAGATGGAGTGCTTGGAAAATATATGTAAATCTATTCAGGAAAATTCAATAAACTTTTAGTAAAAAAAAAAACATTTGAGCATAAAAGAATTAGACTTGTATGAAGGAACCTGTCTAGTGGTGGCAGTCTCTAAAAGTATATATGAATGGACAGGCAGTAGAAAAGACTGACTAGCATGACTGGTTCCAGTGAAAAGTGAACAATGACCTGCCAGTATTGTTCCTGTGGATAGCTTTCCCATTGGCCATGATCAGGCCTAGAAGATGCATGACCAAGCAATACCATGTTGCAAGAGGTATGACAGAACAGATCTTAGACCACAAGTGACTGACGGTGACATAAGTGTCACAGAATGCCCAATACAGGATACCCCAACTGTCTTGACCAAGTTTCCAAGGCATCAGGAATGATATCCTGAGCACCTGATGAGGTTTCCCTCAGAGTTTACATCGAGACTAGGTGAACTTTGGATAAATAATTAAAATGAATGTACTCAGACAATTACTGTGGAAGTATTTATGACAGCAAACATGCTCTGTTGGGTAATGTAGCAATGCTGTAGGATATAATTCAAGAATAAGGAGACATTTTTCATGAAAACTTACTGAGACTGAAGGACATGAATCCAAAGATGATAATGGCAACCTCAGTTAAGTGAGAAGCTAGAGAAAGGTAACTTGGAATATACATGTTTACACACAAACACACACACACACACACACACACACACACACACACACACACACACACACACACACACACACACACACTATAGAAAATAGATAGACAGATATTCCTTTCCTCCTTCAGGTAAAATGATAAAAAGAGAGTATCATTGTGTCCCTTCATCTCTTCATGCACAGTGATTTATGACCACACTCCCTGGGTGAGCATTTATGAGGGATCAGTCTTTCAGTAAAAGGACACTGCTGAGAAGCTCAGTTCTATTTGTTTTTATTAATATTGTGCCATGAATATAAACTTAGAGTGAGTTTACAACACACATACACACAAACCATGTAAAATGATTACATGAGGAGGGATACACATGGAGTTTCACAACTTCTATTAATGTAACCAACAAATGACATTTTAGCTTCCCACAGAATCGGCTAACCTTTGGTAACGCTTGTAGGCCCTATGATTACCCTCAGCCATCATGACCCATATATTTATGTTTGATATATTATCTATTTGTACATAATCGGGTGAGGTGCAGTAAGCTGGCTTTCACTTCCTGGTGTGGTGTAGCAGTGACATGATGCATTTCCATCTGCGTTTTTAACAGCTCTTGTAGATATTCTCAACACAATTGCCGTGTTTCTGCCTGTAATGTGGAGAATGAGGTGACAGACTGCAACATCTCACTTTAAAGTGGGCTTAGACCATTTGTGGGAATTCCAGGGAAAGTATGTGTGTGTGTGTGTGTGTGTGTGTGTGTGTGTGTGTGTGTGTGTGTGTGTGTGTGTGTGTGTGTGTGTGTGTGTGTGTGTGTGTGTGTTTACATGCTGATTTGTGCTTCAGGAGTGATTGTTGGTTTGATATTTGTCTACAACTGACTCCTGCTATATTCAGTAAATAGAGCAAGACATGATTGCTGCTGTGTGTGTTTCTGTGGCTGATGTGATGCAGCATTGTACATCCAGATCCCATAATATAAAAGAGGTGTGTTTATTACCAAAGAGAATACCACTAAGGATTCGGTACCTAACCAGACCCTTCACGGACACTGTAGATGCAGACTTTGGAAGTGGGAATCAAGGTGTATTCCTATTTGGAGGGGATGCAGTTCTGTTTATTAAATTCTAAGTTGCCTGTTTGGCTCAACCGGGAATGTATTCCTAAAGAACATGGTGAGAAACAGAGTCAGGGATGAGCCTCAAAATGATGGGCTATGAATAAAGTTTTAAGTTGCTATTAAAAAGAAGGTGAACACAGACCTAGAGATACACACACAGTAGACATTATATATACATATATATATATATATATATATATATATATTTAAAACTTAGACTTACTGCTCTGTCTACCTGGTTGGACTAAAAAACACGGCTGACACGAATTATATATATATATATATATATATATATATATATATATATATATATATATATATCTGAGTGTGTGAAATATTCAGACATGCAATGCTGCAACAGTCAAGATAATGCTGGCAATCTTCCTTATATTAGAGACAACTCTCAGTTACTATTTAAAAAATAAATACATTACAGAGAGGATGTCAGGAAAACAAACTTTAGAGATTGCGACTCAGTGTAGATTTCAGTTTTAAGGGGGAATTTGTTGTTTACTTGATTCTGTGGCAGAAGATTACAAACCATGTACCATGTGACCATGGGGTAAGTTGCAAAATGATTTACTTTTTATCTCACTGCAAACTTGTGGTTTGCACGTTAGAATAGCTCAGTGACAGTAACCACAGCTGCTATTGGCATAAGATGCATCTAATAGAGAGAAGAGGAGACTGCTGTCTTTATGAACCAGCTTTATGAACATATATATTTATATCCTGATTTATAACTACTCATAACCATGCGAGTTTATAATATTCCTAAGATCCACATTGAGAAAGGTATTGTATAGTTTTGTTTTTCAATGTATTTCTGGGACTTTTCAAATATTATTTAAATAAACTGTTAAAAAAATTAAAATCACTTTTACCTCGTGGAATTTTCAGAATATAGCCTTGCAATGAATGCAGTACAAAGCTGTAGTGAAACCATTTTATTGTCTGCTCAACTCGCATTTGCTGTTGGATGCAGGGTAATTTTTAAACTTAAGAATACCTGAAATTTCGTATTTACATGTCTGGAACTTTGCTTGAGGCTGTATGTCCCAGTTAATTGTGAGGCATGCGGCAATCAAAATGTCATTTCGTAAGAGTTTGTGCAAACAAATCAAATGCAGCATAAGTTAGAATGGATGACACTGCTCTCAAACTGTAGTGTTCCTCTGATGACATAAATAACTTTAAAACCAATATAGACGTTAACCCACTTGCGTCACTGTAAAACTCTGGACAAATATTAATTTCCATTGTAACTTCTCAATAAGCTGTGGGTGTGCTACCCTATAATTATACCAACATATATGAATGGAGCAATGAGACAACATGGGTGTGGATGACCTGCATTTCTGTTTTAAAATGAATGTCTAAACTTAACTTCAGCCCTAAGGTATTTTATGTCCATGTAATTTGCATGGTTTTTCATATGCTTTTATCAGAGAACCTTGTTGAATTAAAATGCTTTAGAACTAGCAGCATTGGTAGTGTTACTGATTAAGTTACAGCAACTTTTTAGTTCTACCAATAAAGAAAGCCCCAAGGTTGTAGAATTAAATTATGGTATTAATGATTGTGCCTATGTTTAAATATATGTACTGTTTACAAATACATGCTTTAAACATTGTAATAGTGAAGCTGAAAGTTTGTGTTATAGTTGCAATCAAGGTTATATATTGTGATATGGCTTTGTATGCATCAGGTTGGCAGGCTTTGCCTTACACCTCAACATGAACTTAAATGCCTGCCCATGATTCTTCATCTATGTGCATATCCCATTGATATATCAGGTCACAATAATGACACCTAGTCAGTTTTACCTTTATTTATTTATTTGTACATTTCTAATGATCTCCTTTCTTTCCTTGATTTACTTTTATGTTTATATTCTGCTTCTGAGTGGATTCCTTTTGTGTATTATTTCTTTTATATCGCCTTTCCTTATTTTCCTGTTTTACTTCTTTGCAGAAGAGCTGTCCATCTTGTTGCATCTTAGAATCACTGTACCTGCTCAATCATACTGTTGGCCACCATTTTATTATTTTTAGTCTTATGTGAGTACCAATGCAGTACTCCTGACATGGACTGTAAGAATGGACTGCTGAAGATCTTTCACTGACTGGTCAGAAGAAAAAAGCCCTTCCAGTTGTTTATTGTTCAAAAGGGACATATATATAAAATCATAATGCCACAGAACATATGTACTGGTGTGCTCTATTATCTCCAGCATGCTGCCATTACCCCAAAAATAGACATTCCCCTCTTAACATGATAGGAGAGCTGCTCTTAGAATATTCAGTTACACTTTCGCTTGCTGTTTTTTTGGTGTGCCAGACCTATTCCTGAATCTGGCTTACCATCGATGTAGACAATAGCTTACGTATTAATAGGCACATTTGTATTTCTCACCCATTTAGTTTTTCTTAAAAGTATGTTTGTGGTTCCCCTTGTTTGCTCTTCTTGAAACTCTAACTTACTTTTATCTCTCTTTGTGTTTGCTGTTGTCAGTCTCTCTATTCATCACTCCTTCTTCAAAGACAAGAACACTTAACTTTTATTTCCACATAATTTGTATTCTTTTTCTGTTCTTTGTACTTTCTACCTCTACTTAACTTTTTAAGTTTTTTTTTTTTTGTCTGCTACTTGATTTCCCTTCATATTCAGCCATTATATTCCCTTAGTCCCCCAAATTATTGCTCAGTCTGGTGCTTTCAACTATTCTTCCCATCTATGGTCACACTGGAGAAGAGCAGATGATGGGGCTCAGGAGTCTTGACACTTATATATAACCTTTGGTTTATAACAGGTTTTGTTATTTAACTGTAGAAAATTATATACATGCAGTTATGTTATTATTTTCGTTGTTGTACTCAAAAAGGTCATTAGATGCCATGTGTGTTTCAGAAGGTAAGATCCATTTGTGAAGCAGATGCATTTTAGATCCTGAAAAAAAGAAAAAGAAAAACAGTTGTGATTTTTTGCTACTTCATGTAAGTCTGCATTGCATATTAAAATGTTTGTACCATTAGAGGTGGTTGACATTTTTGTCAAGCCAGAGACAGAGCCAAGATAGAATTGTAACTAGCTATTCTGACACCCCATGCAGCTCCCTGATCTGGCACCCCAGAAACACAAAAACATCTCCTTTGACAACTGTAGCAAACCACCTGAAACAACCTTAAGTGGCTTGCTACAACTTAATACCACATATAAGGCACTGACCACAAATGCTATATTGGCATTGCACTACTGCCTGGTCTGCATTTGCTGATCCTGTATTCTTAACACCTTGCTCCTGGGGTAGCTGCCTTTGTCTCTCCACTCTAGCTATACTTCTCATCCAAGATACAAATGTTTCTGGTGATGAGTTCAAAGACATAAAGAAGCTTTGGATGGAGAAGAAATAAAAGAAAAATGTGAACTGTAGTTATTTTGATTGTGTCTGATATAAAACCAAGGTATGGGAACAACAATATGATATGTTGAAACATTGTTAACTATGCTCAGCACTGTAACTTCAGCAACAAGCTATGGTCTAATGAAATCCATTGAGTGTTGACAAGCGTCATCAGAGAACTAAAAACTTAAGTGTATCTGCTATGTTTGTCAAACTTAAACCTAATGAAAAAGTACATTTAGACCTGATTCTCGTGTAACAAAACTTACAAAATCTGTGGCTGGGTATGTGGTTGAACAAAGATAAAGGGGCCAAAACTGTAATGATGGTAAGATAATACAGTATGTGCTGAGAGACAAGATTGTTTGTGGAACAAAAAATGTTTGCATTTAGTGAAAACTGCTGTCAAAAGGTAATTTAACATTTTGAATTGCATTGATGATTGTTTGCTGCAGCAATGGAAGCAGCAAGCAAAAAGGGCAACATTTTTTCAAATAAATCATACTATAGTGGAACATAACCATGTAAAAGAAAATAATTAAAAAACATGTACCCACGAGTAAGGAAGACAGCAACACTTAAGTATATTACTGGTACCTTGGAAAAGAGCACATCAAGCAGGAGTACCATGTATGTGATTAAAGTAAGCACATACCAATAATCAGAATGAATAAGATGAAGAAACATTTTAAGAATGGAAATGCTATATGAAGGTTTAGTAGCTGTTCTTCACAATGTTCACACTGAGGAAGGGAGCACACACATTGCAGACAAATGTTCTTACAGTATGCATGGTCTAAATGTAAACCAAATTGAGTTATTCCCCAAGGGACGCTTGTGAACACTGAGGCCATTTTTGTTGTTTTGTACTGTTTTACTCCCATTTTCTGTTAAAGATCAGATGTTTTCCAGCCAAATGGTCCAGTCATTCCCCTTCACCAGGGTGAGGCTGACTGGAAGGGACTTTCATTTAGACAGCCACAAGAGGCAGTTTGTATTTTTCTTTTTTCTTCTCACGTCTAGCAACACGCCCTTGGATAAGGTAACAGGTAGTGGTGTGCAACCCATGAATTGGCATGCAATGGGACATTAGAGGAGGAAATCACTTCCACAAGGTTGATTCCCTCTAAGTGGCACACTTCCCAGAACATGAACAGTGGTCTCTCCAGTCTCCACCACTGAGATTACACTTGTCAGTGTGTTTCTGAGCATGTGCGTACCCCTTCTCCCTGAGAGAGGTGAGCAGGTGACACCCCTTCATTCCACTCCTTCCCTCCTTGCCTGGATCCTCCAGTGCTAGGTCTGCCATTTAAAGCCTGGTCACCTGGGTAACAGTAAGGAAATAAGGGATCTGTCCCTCTGTGCCACAGAGCCATATAGTTCTGGGAATGCTTACTGTCATTAAAATAAATTAACTGAAAATCAGAGAAATACGATTTTTGTCACAAACTGATTTATTTTAAAAGCTTAATATAGAAAACTATAAAATATTGGGAGATGCGGATGTGAAGGTTAATTTTAAGGAACATTTTAAGGAACATGAGGGGAAAAATTTTGATAAGAAGCAATGTAGTCTGTTGAGGAATAAAATGTACAAATTCTGAAACTGAAGCTTAGAAATGTTGTTTATTAAATACATTAACCAAGTACAAGATGTGGTCTGGGTAGTCACTCTAAGGATACCTGACTATTAATACATATAAAAGAATATCTACATGTAACCATTTACCATTTGGAGTATCTTGAGCATCTGATATAATTCAAAGGAACACAATTTTTTTTCTAATGAGTGCCACATGTTGCAGTTTATCTCCATTATCTAAATGAGTTCGTAGGTGGTAATGACACAATGGAGGAAAATCTGCAGAATTTATAGGAAGTACTCAGAGGACTGGAGAATGGAGGTTTACTTCTTGAAAGAAGAGTACAGTACTTGGGACAACTAGTAAAGCAATCATGGTTTAAAACCTGTGCAGACTAAAAAGCAATTCTGATGGTATCATCTCCTAAAAAATGTGACTAAGCTGAAACTTGCCTGTGTTTTCTTAATTATTTCTAGGCTTTTTCAAATCTATCAGACATGTTAAATCCTTTGTATCATGGTTACATAAAAATATATCACAACTATACCAAAAGGAACACATATATTTCAAAAGCTGAAAATGTTGACACATTCTGCTGATCTGTTTGTTCATTTTTCTCCTAACACAGAACTCATTCTCTCCTTATAAAATCATAGAATGTACTAGGCAACTGGGCATGGTGGTTGTTTATGCCTTGCCAGTACCCACCTCAGACCTTACCTCCTTTTTCAAAGGAATGGTGCATCATACTGGGAATGAATTTATGAATAACCATCCAGTTGTTTAACTCATTTAGTCCTGAACAGCAGGAGGCTAATTAATAGCTTTGCTACCTGAGGTCTTTTAAGCCAGGAAACCACAGAGAGATTTTTTTTCCAAAATCCTCTGCTGAAATCACTCATCATTAGATTTATAATATCTTATAAATGGTGTGAATTACAAAAAAATGTAAAATATGATGTCTATTTGGTAGGCAAGTGGGCTATATATTGATGTTAATATCAAAGGTCTGACTTTAGATGTTGATTTTATATTGAAAATTTATGAAAGAAAAACTGTTTGCCATAAAATACTAGTATTGTGGTCAAACAAAGTGCTATATCTCTAAAATTGTACAAGATAGATTCAAAATATTAATGAGGGAATTGTTCACCTGTTCAAAAGCTTTTCCAATGAAGTATGACAAGAATGGATAGCATACCACTGTTTTTTTTTATATTGCTGAATGTATGCAAATTATACATTTAATAATTTCACAGTATTTTAAAACAACATTAATCTACAAAATAATTTGTGTCAGATGGCATGTATCTGGGGCAACATTGTACACCCTAATGTTTTGTATAAGATGGCACCACTTATTCACCTGTTGGTGGCACAGCTGTTATGAAATGAATGCAATTATGAAAATATAGGTAATAGTCATTACTGGATTACCAAATGAGCATTTCTATCTCAGAATGTCTTCACATTGCAAACCATGTTTTAATGTATTTTTTCCTAGCATCCACTACTTGAATACACCACGTCCCAAGAGATAGTATCTCACAATATTTATGCATCATTAACATGAACACAGAAATATGTCATATTTTTTCACAGTGTTTTGCAAAAACTTGATAATATCTGCAGCTCTGCATATCCTATGCTAACTGTTTCACTGGCATGCATAGCAAATTATGTCAGCTTGTAGATGTTGTCTTGCTGCTTTAGATTTATGTATGTGCCTTTACCAGGATTTCAGCAATTAGAACACTGATGAGTATACTTGTTTCAGGAGTGGAGGGAAGTGCCCTGTAATGATGAGTATAATCTTACAGGATACACAGGAACTTTGTTTTCCTGATACAATGAGTAAATTCCTTCTTAAAGGAAGATAGTTACATTGCTTGATCTAGAGAAGGAGTTTGCTCCATAGAAGGGGATAGTCATTGTGTGACAAATCTGTCTCTTCACTGTCATATTTTCAGAGCAGTTTCATATCTCTGGTTTTAGTGTTCACTGGAATATTTGATTTGTGGAGAAATAGGAGGTCTTGGACTGCTGGATCCCTAATAGTCCAGAAAGCAAGACACAGATCACCCCTAAGGAGTCTATAACGCACTGAATACAGGGACAAGGCCATCAGCATCTGTTGGTAGCTCAGTTCCTTTAGGCCCATGATACTTTTTGTCAAGAATCTATGGAGTATCCCCAACTGCTTGACATGTTTAGCAAGTTATATCCCACAGGGGGTCTATATTAAAAGACAAAAAAATCAAAACCGCAAATGCCTAAAGAGTGAAAGAAATGGAACCTCAAACTTGCTATTGTGGGGGGGCTGCACCCCCCCCCCCGCTAAATATATATTCCAACTCCGAGATCGCATTACAGTGAGGAAAGGACAAATATTCCAATCTTCACTGTACTGCAATCTGACAGCACTTCGAGGTTCCTTTTTTTCACTCTTTAGGTGTTCGCTGTTCCGCTCTTTCAGTCTTGTAATATAGACCCCCCACAGGAAGTACTGTATTTGATGATGGACCTGATCAGTAGAGAAGATAGACTAGTAAGGATTTCTTTTGATCTAGACAAAATGCTTTTTGCTATCAACTGTGTTAGATAGAAGGATTTTCCTGGCCACTGTTACAAAATGTTGATCAAAAGAGAGGATATTATCTACCCATGTTCGAAGGACTCATACAACATCTTTATTTTAGAATGGGGTGTTTTCTGTACTTTAAGCTGGGTGGAGGGTTTGTTTACCAAATGCAACAATATTATATTTTTTAGCATTTAGGTTTTAGCTCATTTTCAGTGCAACAACTATTAACATGTTATTTCACTTTGTAGCTTCTGCATATCAGAAGGAGATTAAAGTATAACATCCAGTTTACAGTCATCTCCAAACCTGGCTAACCAGAGTTCTCTGTTTTTTTTTTTTTATTTGGAGATTAGAAAAGTATATTCAGAATATCTGACGTCTAACCACAGATCCCTATGGTACCACACAAGTGAATTTCATGTTGTCTGAGGATGTGCCTGCCACCCTTACAGTATGGGTTTTGTTCTTCAGCCAGTTAACTATCCATCTAACTACATAGGGATCAGTTTGGTGTGCATTTAGCTTGTTGATAATGTTGACATTTGGTATGGTATCAAATGCCTTGGTGAGGTCTTTGTATGCTGTATGAAAAGCATAACCACTGTCCACGTCGTGTGTATCCCTCTGAAAAATCCACCAGATTTATTAGACAGGCTGTACCAAACAAGGCCAGAGTGTTATAGGATATTTTATGTAGAGGTTTATCAGGTATGTTATGGCCTGTTTTATGGCCTTTACAGTTGGACTAATCAAGGTGATGGGTCTGTAATTCCAAGGGTCAATGGTAGGACTGCCCTTGTGAAGTAGCATCACAGCTACTGTGTACCAAACTTCAGGGGACAAAGCCATTGGACAAGCTCAGTTTGGATAGTTGTAGAAGTGGGACCACCAGCACACTGGTGGGCTTAGTGTTGTTCAGCAGAGAGCTCAGCACATTACATTACAGATCGTGTTGTTTTGGAGAGTACTTCTAACAAGTGTTCGTTTGTGATGGTAGGGAGGTTGAGATCATGGGACATTGTGGGTTTTCTCTACATGCCTGTGTGTTGAAATCTGCACTGAATTTGTTTGCTAATATGTTTGTGATATACACTGAATCAGAACAGATAGTGCTATTATGAATAAGTTCAGGACGATGTTGGGTGTTATTTTGTAACTTCCTGATGTAAGTAAAGAAGGATTTGTAATTATTTTTTGCTTCCAATACCAGTCTAAATTCATGGAAAGACTTTATTTTCCTGATGGTATTTTTCAGTACTTTGGATGTCAACCTTGATTTGTGTGTCTGCAGTTTTGCTATATATTCTAATGAGCTTTCTCCTTTTTATTGTAATAATTACTTATGCATGTGGACCACTGTGCTGGTTTGCTCTTACCTTTCCCATTTTGTTTAAATTTGGTTGGGAGTGACAGGTTTATACAGTTTTCTGGGTGGGCATAGCATTTATTTGCATAACTGTTAGCTGTGGCAACATTGCAGGGGTAATGATTATACTTGAATTTTGGGACTCCGTTATAGAACAGTAGGAAGTTTGAAGTCTTTGAATATTGTGGTATTTGCTTCTGCTAGTGCACAGTGATTTTGAAAAAGAAGTCTACCAACTTTGTGGCCAGACTTGATTAAGGAATGGTATACCAGTGGCATGATGCATATGGATAAAAAAAATTCTCTGAGTGGCTGAAGTGACTACAACTGGATTTATTGAAATATACTGAACCAAAACATTAACCTCTATCAACCCGAACCTAGGTCTTCATCAGAATGAGTAATTTTCACACTAACAGCCTTTTAAACTCATCAGCATGATCACATAATCAAATAACATGTGACCAAACATTTTACATTTTTTCTTATTTCTATTTCTTTGTAACACTGCTGCATTATTAACTATTACATTAAGTCCTGGTCCTACATGTGTATTCAAGAAAATCTGTCATTTAATCTCGAATAACTCTAATTCCTCTTCCTTGTTATCATTAAAAATTTGAGAACAAAATCAACAACTGTGAAAATAAAGTTCTTAAAATTTTTAAATACCGTCAAATGTTTTGCCAAAGTGTTCTTGTCATTTTTTTTTTGTAATAGCATATTACATACTTACATACATACAAATATTTCAAGCATGGGCATTAATGCCCTTCTAGCTTGCCAATACACCAGTATACTTGTTCCTATAATAAGTGTCCGGGCTGTTCTTAAACATATCTAAACTAGTACTTGCTTTAATGTAATTTGGTAGTATGTTCCATGCATCAGCTACTTTATCAGAGAGCAAGTTAGTACACTTCTCATTCCTATAGAATCTCTCTTTTTTTTAATTTCTCCAAATGTTTTGGGTTTCTTATACTGTGACGGGAATGGACTCCATTCCTAAGTCAAAGTATGATTAAAGTTCATAAAGTTAGTATTGTTTCACTCTTTGAAGTCAGCCAAAAGTGCTCTTTGCAGCACCCGCAATGCGCCCAGTAATGATTCCTTCTGCAGTTCGTATGGCGTTACATGTATTGGTAGTGTATCTAAACAAGATTTTAGACTCTTTTTTTTTCTAAGACCCTTTGCTCCTACTACTATTGATATTATAATATTAATTTTGAATAACTCTAATTCCTCTTCTTTGTTACCATTAAATATTTCTGGGAACAAAATCAACAACTGTGAAAATTAATTTCTTAAAATTTTTAAATACTATCAAATGTTTTGCCAAAGCATTCTTATCATTTCTTTTTGTAATAGTATATTACATACATACATACATAGAAATGTTCTCCTATATAGGTTGTCTGATGATTCTCTAGTAGTTTTTGATAACCCCAAACATTCCAAAAGGTAGTTGTCTCCAAATGCCCTATATAATTGAATAAGATCTCCTCTTAGATATATCTAAGAGACACTGAACAAGTTCAGATATTTTAGTCTTTCATAATAACTTAAATTTTCACATCCATGGATGCCCTTGGTATATTTCTGTTGTACTCTTTCCCAGTTTACTCATGCTTGTTTTCTTATAGGGTTTCCATATTGTTATTCCATACTCAAATTTGAGTCTAATGTAACTAACAAACAATAACTTCATTATTTTTGATTTCCTAGACTTTATATATTATTTTATTCAACCTATATGGCCATAACTATCATTAACCAATTGGTTGATATGATTAGAAAAACTCCCAGCTGAATCTACCCATATACACAGGTCCTTAAATGAGTCTACAGTTTCAATGACTGTGTGCTGTATTAAATATTCACCTTTCAGTTTATGCTTACCAAATCACATATGCCTAGTTTTTGATGTATTAATCAGCATATTATTTTCCTGTTCCCAAATGATCAATCTAGTCAAGTTATTTTGCAGGCATGCCTTATCTGTAACACATATAATCAGTTTACCCAATTTCAGGTTGTCTGCATATAGACTGTAGACCACCTTAGATGGAAAAGTTAGGTCTGAAAGATACAATCTAAATAAGTAAGGGACTAGGACAGATCCCTGTGGGACACCCTGACTGTAACCAATGATTTTGCCTGTCCAGTTGCTGTATGATACTTGCCATGTCCTGTTTGTAAGCCATGCAGCTATCCATCTTATCAAGAGTACATCAATACATAGTTGTACTAATTTAGTGATCAGTGTTGTGTATGACCCTGCCAGATGCTGAAATTAAATCTATATAAATTATATCACAGCACAATGTTTTATTCATAGCTGTTATTATATTGTAATAGAATATCCTGTTACAGGTGATAATAGATCTGTTTTCAACATATGCATGCTGATATATGGTTTCAAGTCCCAACCTATCCAGTTCTGACAATGACTTATTCAAGATTACCGTCTCCATTATTTTTCTACAACATGAAAGTAGACTTAAGGGTTAATATGACTCTGGATTTGTACTACTCCCCTTTCCCTTAAAGACAGGTTTAATAAGTGCATGTCTCCAATCTTGAGGAATCTTCCCATATTTATATGACCTAGTGAATAATAGATATACTGGTACTGTAAGTTCTTGCCGAAGCATTCTCAGGTCATTGTTACTAATTCCATCTCCTGCCTGTGCTTTGTTTGGATCCAGTTTGTGCAGTTCTTTTTCAACATAATCTAATTTGATTCCAGTATCTGGGATTACCTGGATGTCACTAGGACAACTTATCACCCCTTTTGTGGAGCCAAACTGTTTTGCATAAGATTTTGTAAATATATCTCTAATCTGCTGTGTCTGAGAATAAATTTTAGAATCTGCACACAGTTTGTCAATTTGTGTGCCTTTACTCCTTTCATAACTTATGTATCGATCTTTTGTTTCCTATTATGCTCAATATCTTTATATAAATTTTTTCAAATTTTTCTTGATCTTGTGTCCCACTATGCTTAATCTGCTTGTCCAGCTTGTTTATTTCAGTTTTCAAAGTTGTACTTTGATTTGTATTCCATTTCTTATATTTTTTGTCTCTCACCTTAATCAGATATCTTGTTCTTATTGAAATATATTCGCCTTATGTTGTATGCCTAGATCTTGATGTTAAACATTTTTTTGATTTTTTGCACTCAAGACAGTTTCTCTTTCAAAACTTTCCACATTCCATCTGCAGTTTTTCCACTGAACATCTCACTCCAGTTAGTTTTACAAAGTGACTGTTTTGCTTCCATATAATGTGTAATTAACCTTCTGTGCATTGGCTTAGGATTTCAGCTTGGCAGAATTATCTAGCAACAAATTAACCTTTATAATCCCATGATCACTGCACATCAATGGTGGTAAAACTTGACTTGAAGTTACAGTAATTTATTTGGGAACACAAACAATGTCTAGTATATTCCGTCCCCTGGTAGGTTTTTTTTTTTTTTTACAATTTGAACCAATTGCTGTTCCTGAATATATGCTGTGAATAATTTATTTACTAATGTTGTAGAATCAATATTATTACAGCCTGTTTCTGGTAAATTTAAGTCCCCAGCTAATATTATTCTTCCCTCCTGTGTTTCATGTAAGAAATGTATGAATTCCTCTAGGTCATCTGCACTTGACTTTCATGGTCTATATCCTCCAACAATTGTTATATGTTCCAGGGTTACCTTTACTGTCACAGTTACACAATCTGTAGTGTTGGTGTTATCACTGAACATGTAATAATCACAGGTCTCATAATTATCATTAATCCCTAACACCTCCACCTGATTTTTTATTAGAATTGTCTGTTACAGTAAAAACATTTATACCCTGACAGATCTAGTATATTGATGCTTATATATTCTTTTTGTTAACTATTTGTCTTCCCAATATAAAAAGAATTAAATGAAAGACGCACTGCATGTGATAAACCACAAACCTGGCATTACATGTAAAATAACCTGGAACTCTGTAAGATTTTTTTGTTGCATCACATTAAAAAGTAAAACTTTCAGAAATTAATCTGCATATAGACCAATTCAAACATTTATAAGTACTTTATTTTTATATTGACTGTAAAATCCAACTTTATTTGTTTGCCCTTCAAAAATATTTTTTTAAATTTCTGCCTTTTTTATTTATAAATAAAGGTTCCTTCCCAAACAAACCAGCCACTTCATCATTCCCATTTAAAATATGCTAATTGTTGTTAACAATGTTCTTAATCAGTTGTCCAACTAATGAAAGCAGTACAGGTATGGCTATCGACCAATCTCTTTTCAAATCTGTTCTTTTTTATTCACTGTCACCCATATTATCAAATTGCCTAACACCAAGGCTTAAACATTTTTGGGGATACTTTCTTAATAAAAAACATTTGTGTGTATTTTGCAACAAACCATCAAACATCTCCAAAACTGACATGCGTTTTTTAATCCTTATAATTTGTCATTATTAGGCAGTGACCTGGGAATGATGAAGTGGCTTGTTTGGTTGGGAAGGAGGAATCTTTCTTTATAAATAAAAAAAGGTAGAAATTTAAAAAATATATATTTTGGAAGGGCAAACAAATGAAGATGGATTTTATAGTCAACATCAAAATAAAGTAGGGACTTATAAATGTTTGAATTGCTCTCTGTGCAGATTAATTTCTGAAAGTTCTATTTTTTATTGAGCTGCAGCAAAAAATCTTAGTGTTCCAGGTTATTGTACATGTAATGCCATGTTTGTGGTTTATTATGCACAATGTCTTTCACATGATTATTTTTATATTGTGAAGACAAATGTACACCTATATGAGCATCAATATGCTATTAAAAAAAAGACATGACTGGGACATTTCCATAAAACATTCGATGATATGTAAAGATTTTAAGACATTTATTTTCACAGTAGTTGATTTTGTTCCCAGAAATCTTAATGGTAACAAGGAGGACGAATTAGAGTTTTTAGAAATTAAATGGCAGATAATGTCTTGAATGCTTATGAATAGTTAATTATGCAACAGTGTTATAAAGAAATAGAAATAAGAAAAAATGTAAAAAATTTGGTCACGTTATTCGATCGTGTGATCTTGTTGATGAGTTTAAAAGGGGTGTTTGTGGTAAATGTATTTATTCTTATGAAAACCTAGTTCCAGGTTAAAAGCACTTAATGTTTTTGTTCAATTTATTTTAATAGATTGAGTTGTAGTTACTCCAGCCACTCGGAGTGTTTTAGTTTTTTTTTTTTTTTTTATTGTTGGCATGTTTCAACCTTGCAGCCTCTGGTCATGGATTTTCGATTGAGTAGTGTATATGGATGGTATATTTATAAGTGCCATGTCAACAACATTTTGTCCTCTAATGGGTTGTTTGACTATATGACCCATGGAATTCTTAGGAAATTGAGAATTTCTGGGCATAGCCTGCATTTGAGGTGTAAGTCTCCCAGTTTATCAACGGGTAGTTAAAATCTCCTGGGATTATGGAGGTTTTGTGTATGTTAAGTTCATCCAATGTATTTATAAAATATGAAACAGAAAGACAGTACTGGGCACATCTAATGAACTGATCTTGGTTTATACCTGTAGAGACTAAAAAGCCATTTGATGGTAATGCAGCACTTCAAGTTAGTGGGGGTTGTACTTTCATGTAGAATATTTGATAGTAGTAAGAGTTCTTTTGGTTTTTGGTTTTGCATGCTGATAGCTTTTGAAAAGAAATGCTCACAGCTTTGCAAGCAATTTCATAAATATTTGTATAATCATGTTTACCAACATGGCACAGAGATGAAGTGGAAAGTAGTACCGCCTTGACAAAAGAGGGTTTGTCTTCTTTGTTTCTTAAGTGGAGTTTCTTTTATATATTTTCTGTCTGGGATTTTCATTTGTGCTGTGTTTTCCTTCCACTTCTAAAAAGTACACCAGTAGGGGAACTAGCAGTCCTCTAAATTGCCCAAAGTATGTGTGCACTGTGTGAAAGACAACATGTGCATGAGCTATAATGGGCTGCCATGCCCTAAAAGTTGCCCTACCTTTACCCCACTAAGTGCCAAGGTGAGTTCTGGCTCACCCTGGACTGAATAGGATAAAGCGGGTTATTAGCAAATGAGTGACTGAATATTTACCATATATTCATATCCATAGACTACTAATTGCTTAATTTAGTCAGTATAAACTTGCTTCTGCAGTGGATTCATCAAGAGGACAGTGTTGGCTGTGCTACTAGGAGCATGTGAATGTAAAACTGTCTCCTGACCAGGATACTGCTATGCAAATAATGTTACTGCTTTTATTAGTTTACCCATTTCACAAAATCAGTAAGATATGGCTAGGCCTGATCAAACCCTAATGCCCTATGTCATCAAAATGCATTAGTGCATACTGAGCAACGTATAGATTGAACTTCCAAAATGCTATTTTGATTCATGAATATTTATTGAAAGGCTGCTACCTCACTGCTTCCTGCAAGAGTGAAGTTGTCATGAAATCAGAGCCCCTGTGAAGCCTGTAAAAGTATACTTGATTTACCGCTGACTTCCCTGTAATCCTGAAATGAGTGTACTTATCAATGTTTTTAAAGTCCAATGTCTGACGTCTTGTTTCAGAGACATATATAATACGAAGGTAGCAAGGTGTTGCCTACAAGGTGACATGGTTTGCTAAAGCATGTATAGTGAAACAGTCAGCATGGGATGTGCAGAGCTGGAGTTATTATGCAGCATTTGCAAAGAGTTATGAAAAAAAATCTGACATTTTCCATGTTCACATGAATAATGCAAAAATGGAGTGTGATAGTGTCATGTTGAGAGTGCTGCAGCTAAGCAGTGGACACTATAAAAAAATTACATTATAACATGGTGGATAATGGCAAAATATTCTGAGATTTAAATGTTTTTTTGGTAAGGCAATTACTAACATTTAGCAATATTTTCATAATTGCATTCATTTCATAAAAGCTGTCCATACCTCTCAACTGTACAGATTTTCGCAAATTGTCCAGATTTTTGCTTTATATTGTTGGTCCATTTTTCTGGCAAATTAGCAGCAAGTCATTAAAGATTGAAGTTAGAAAATAATGAAAGACATTTGAGTTGCAGACTTCAAACTCTTCAGTAAACTCATGCTAATGCAAAACCTACTATTCTATCAACTTTCTAAGTTTTTAAGAGCAATATTTAAAAATTGTCACTATTTTTGGGCCTTTGTCCCACTTTTATTTACGGCTTTGTCCAGATCTCTCAGTCTAAGAAGTTGAGAGGTATGTGTGTGACCTACAGCTAAACAAATTGTGTCATCGTGTACAAAATATAAAGGCACACAGTGCTGGCACTGATACTTGACATCTATCAACATAACAAACATGGTTTTGTAGAGTGATATTATTTTGAAATACTTTGGAAATATTATATAGAAAATTTACATAGATCATGCAATACCAAAAAACAGTAGTATGCTATCCCCTCCTGTCATACATCATCAGGAAGCTCTCAAAGAAGTGAACAATTGTCCCCCTGATGTCGTGGATCTATCCTGCAAATGTACAGAGATATAATCCTTTGTTTCAGCTAATACTAATAATTTTTGGCAAATAAAATACAGTTTTCTTTCATACGTATACAATATAAAATCAGCATTAATAAACAGACCTTTGATATTAATAGCTGACCGTGGCCCATCTACTTAAATGTTTTTATATGTTACATTTTTTGTAACTCACGTTGTTTATCAGATATTGCAGATCTTGTGAATTAGAGGATTTTGGAAAAAAGCTCCTAGGAAGCATGTGGTATCCTGCTTTAGAAACCCTTAGGAAACAAGGGGATTAATTAACCTCATGCTGTTTGGGACTGAATGAGTTAATAATAACTGAGCCATCTTTTTTGCTCTATTGGTCTAGAAGACTAGTGGCAAGTGGAAGAGAGATGGGTGGGTATCGTGAAGATTGTTGCATCAAACCAGGTTTGCATGAGAGAGAGCTAGAGCCTTGAATACTGCCCCCCCAGATGACTCAGGGTTGATCAGTGGTCCAAATGCCAGAGGAAGCTGTTGGAGATGGGTGGGGTGAGCAGTTAGTGTCATCCTCCTCATTCTCAGGGTTGGAGAGCTGACACACGTCCTGCTACAGAAGAAGGCCATAATGAAGTAAGTGAGTGCTCTGCTTTAGTAGGTACTACATGAAGCAACTGAGAGGTCTGCATTAGCAGGTTGGACATGAAGTAAGTGAGTACTCTGCTTTAGCAGGTAGGACATGAAGTGAGTGCTTTGCTTTAGCAGGTAGGACATGAAGTAAGTGCGTGCTCTGCTTTAGCAGGTGGGATATGAAGTAAGTGCTCTGCTCTAGTAGGTGGGACATGAAGTAAGTGAGTACTCTGCTTTAGCAGGTAGGACATGAAGTAAGTGAGCGCTTTGCTTTAGCAGGTAGGACATGAAGTAAGTGCATGCTCTGTTTTAGCAGGTAGGACATGAAGTAAGTGAGCACTCTGCTTTAGTAGGTGGGACATGAAGTAAGTGAGCGCTCTGCTTTAGCAGGTAGGACATGAAGTAAGTGAGTGCTCTGCTTTAGCAGGTGGGATATGAAGTAAGTTAGTGCTCTGCTTTAGCAGGTGGGATATAAAGTAAGTTAGTGCTCTGCTTTAGTAGGTGGGACATGAAGTAAGTGAGTACTCTGCTTTAGCAGGTAGGACATGAAGTAAGTAAGCGCTCTGCTACAGCAGGTAGGACATGAAGTAAGTAAGCGCTCTGCTACAGCAGGTAGTACATGAAGTAAGTGAGTGCTCTGCTTTAGCAGGTAGGACATGAAGTAAGTGAGCGCTCTGCTACAGCAGGTAGGACATGAAGTAAGTGAGCGCTCTGCTTTAGTAGGTGGGACATGAAGTAAGTGAGCACTGTGCTTTAGTAGGTGGGACATGAAGTAAGTGAGCCTCTGCTTTAGTAGGTGGGACATGAAGTAAGTAAGTGCTCTGCTACAGCAGGTAGGACATGAAGTAAGTGAGCGCTCTTCTTTAGTAGGTGGGACATGAAGTAAGTGAGCACTCTGCTTTAGTTAGGTGGGACATGAAGTAAGTTAGCGCTCTGCTTTAGTAGGTCGGACATGAAGTAAGTGAGTGCTGTGCTTTAGCAGGGGGGATATGAAGTAAGTTAGTGCTCTGCTTTAGTAGGTAGGACATGAAGTAAGTGAGCGCTCTGCTTTATTAGGTAGGACATGAAGTAAGTGAGTGCTCTGCTTTAGAAGGTAGGACATGAAGTGAGTGCTCTGCTTTAGCAGGTAGGGCATGAAGTAAGTGAGCGCTGTGTTACAGCAGGTAGGACATGAAGTAAGTTAGTGCTCTGCTTTAGCAGGTGGGATATAAAGTAAGTTAGTGCTCTGCTTTAGTAGGTGGGACATGAAGTAAGTGAGTACTCTGCTTTAGCAGGTAGGACATGAAGTAAATAAGCGCTCTGCTACAGCAGGTAGGACATGAAGTAAGTAAGTGCTCTGCTACAGCAGGTAGGGCATGAAGTAAGTAAGCGCTCTGCTACAGCAGGTAGGACATGAAGTAAGTGAGTGCTCTGCTTTAGCAGGTAGGACATGAAGTAAGTAAGCGCTCTGCTACAGCAGGTAGGACATGAAGTAAGTAAGCGCTCTGCTACAGCAGGTAGGACATGAAGTAAGTGAGTGCTCTGCTTTAGCAGGTAGGACATGAAGTAAGTGAGCGCTCTGCTACAGCAGGTAGGACATGAAGTAAGTGAGCGCTCTGCTTTAGTAGGTGGGACATGAAGTAAGTGAGCGCTCTGCTTTAGTAGGTGGGACACGAAGTAAGTGAGCCTCTGCTTTAGTAGGTGGGACATGAAGTAAGTAAGTGCTCTGCTGCAGCAGGTAGGACATGAAGTAAGTGAGCGCTCTTCTTTAGTAGGTGGGACATGAAGTAAGTGAGCACTCTGCTTTAGTAGGTGGGACATGAAGTAAGTGAGCGCTCTGCTTTAGCAGGTGGGATATGAAGTAAGTTAGTGCTCTGCTTTAGTAGGTAGGACATGAAGTAAGTGAGCGCTCTGCTTTATTAGGTAGGACATGAAGTAAGTGAGCGCTCTGCTTTAGCAGGTGGGACATGAAGTAAGTGACTACTCTGCTTTAGCAGGTAGGACATGAAGTAAGTGAGTGCTCTGCTTTAGCAGGTAGGACATGAAGTGAGTGCTCTACTTTAGCAGGTAGGGCATGAAGTAAGTGAGTCCTCTGCTACAGCAGGTAGGACATGAAGTAAGTAAGCGCTCTGCTACAGCAGGTAGGACATGAAGTAAATGAGCGCTCTGCTTTAGCAGGTAGGACATGAAGTAAGTGAGTGCTCTGTTACAGCAGGTAGGACATGAAGTAAGTGAGTGCTTTGCTTTAGCAGGTAGGGCATGAAGTAAGTGAGTGCTCTGCTACAGCAGGTAGGACATGAAGTAAGTGAGTGCTTTGCTTTAGCAGGTAGGACATGAAGTAAGTGAGTGCTTTGCTTTAGCAGGTAGGACATGAAGTAAGTGAGCGCTCTGCTACAGCAGGTAGGGCATGAAGTAAGTGAGTGCTCTGCTTTACCAGGTAGGACATGAAGTAAGTAAGCGCTCTGCTACAGCAGGTAGGACATGAAGTAAGTGAGCGCTCTGCTACAGCAGGTAGGGCATGAAGTAAGTGAATCCTCTGCTACAGCAGGTAGGACATGAAGTAAGTGAGCGCTGTGCTACAGCAGGTAGGACATGAAGTAAGTGAGTGCTGTGCTTTAGCAGGTGGGACATGGTGCACAAGCATGGGAAGTATCACTCTCTAGCATGAGTGGAAGCACATAAAGCCAAGAGTAGTAGGCCTTGCAAGCATCTGCTAGACAGAAAGGGGGTGGAAACCTCCTCATTCAGCTCTGCGGTATAGAGGACTAAAACCCTGACTACAGCCCACGCAACTTGCATTGTATCAGTGGCTCTGATATCTGTTAAATCTGACATGGGTAGGATAGGTGTGCCATTTCTGGAGGAAGAAGGCAACACAGGTCATGGATTGCCAGAGTCCTTTAGCGAGGGAACAGTGGATGCAAATGCAGCCTGTGGCTAGATGTTCAGCTTACCAAGCCACATTTAGTGGTAGACTCTATTCTATTTGTGGGTACACAGAAGCATGCACTCACACAGACAGTTTATAATGACCCTCTAGGCGATGCAAGTTACATATACCTCTGCCCAGGGATGTGTTAAGGCCACATTTACAATAACAATGCTAGATTGCCATCAAGGGCATAAAGAACTCTCATGTCTGCCTGGACAATGGCCCCTCTAGTTGGCTCATGACTCTTTACAGGAAGATACCTAGTACATCTGCGGCACAGACTAACAAATAGGCTCAGGACTGCAATAAATGGATTTTATTATAGAGAGACTTGATGTTTGGCAGGCATGGTGGCAAAACAGGTACAGAAAAAATGTCTCACTCCTCAGAAGATGATGGCCCAGTGTCTCGACCTTTAGCATCCTTTGCCCAGTGTACTCCAACAGTACGAACATGGGTAGTAAATAGGTCAGTGAAGACGAGTCCAAATGGATATGAGGAGCTAAGAAAGAAGTTGTTGATCAAACCGATTGCACAGCATCCTGAAAGAAAAACATAATCATGTAATTTGTATAGTGCCAGGCACAGGTGCATCATGATGTCAAACAGGAAAGAAAAGTTATACAGCAGGTGTTTGGAAAAGGAGAAAATCGACATTTTATGCACCCCTACACTCCTGGGAATGGCCTAAATGCCATAGTCTAGACTGCATACAGATTCTGCTAACTCATTCCTTCTAAAAATGTTAAGTTTTACAAATGCTTTTTCACAGTGGATGGCTATATCCACCATGAATTTCTCTGCTCCTCAAGCAACCATAGCAAAAGTAAGGCAGTGTTTTAGTATAGCATGTGTTCTATAACTGCTGGCTTCTGATAATGGCTCTTGCTGTACAAGTGTAGAATTTACAAACTTTATAAAAGATATGGAATATTGTCATGTCCTTTCTGTTCCACTTCACACTTCATCTAATGGCCTGGCAGAGATGGCTATAATACAGACTTTAACAACAGGTAGGAAGAAATGGAATGGTGAGATTTGGAAAGCAAAATGATGAAGGCTGCACCTTTTTATAGCACAGGTGATGAAAGCTTGCTCTCCTGTTGAAAACTTCTTGGCATGAAGGTTGAGATTTATGTTTGACTTACTCCAATCAGATTTAAAATCAAAACTCCCCATCCCCAAAAAAATGTCTAGAAGCAGACTCTTAATAAAATAAATAACTAACCTGTGCTGTTTTGTACCTGGAAGCGAAAAACCAGATTCAGATTCAGACATTTGGTCCTCAGTATGTAGACCTAGTGTTTAAAAAGGCCTAGAGAACACCAGACATGATTGACAGACAGCATGAAAACAGGATCCAGACCTGCTATTCTATTTCATATGAGTTGGGCTAATATTGTGTTTAATTCAGACAGCTGAGCAAGGTAGCATGTAAAACTGTACCTATCTGATTCACTGACAGGCAGTCCGGACACCAGAGCCTTCAGCAGAAGTTATGCT
Source organism: Protopterus annectens (assembly GCF_019279795.1). Classification (NCBI taxonomy): domain Eukaryota; kingdom Metazoa; phylum Chordata; order Ceratodontiformes; family Protopteridae; genus Protopterus; species Protopterus annectens. Next base: position 1,135,643,077 of record NC_056727.1, on the reverse strand, counting down.
GGAGTGCAGGAAGTCAGAGGTACTAAATGAACAGTGGCCACTTCCAAGCTATCCGATATGAAAACACAGAGCAGCACATGAACATGTAACCTACCATGACATATACACCCAGAAATACCAATGTTCCATGCCAGTGACATAGGCATAGATGGTATAACTTTGAATATATATACAGAATAACAGTAATGCATATCCTTTCATGTCTGCGTACATTGCCAGCAATGCCTTGTAGTATTCAAAGTGCTGGATGGCCAATGACTAAATGGACACAAGATCTCTGCTTCACAGCTCCGGAGGCCTGGGTTTGATCCTGACCTTAGTCTGTGCAGACTTTGCTTGTTGTTATCACATCTATTAGAACTTCTCTTCCCCTTGCCCTTATGTTCAGTGTTATGACTAAATTTATTTCTGATGAATGATTTAAATTAAAATGCAGTGCTGCTAACACTGAGCTGATGCACAGCCATTGCATTGCTGATGTGTAGTGTCACATCCCAGTGAGGAAATACAGAACATGTAAAGGCCTAGTAAGTTGCAAATTCAGTTTACTGCTTTAGAATGGGTGACAAGAATAATTCTGAGCTTTCATGGATCTCCAGTGGTGAGGACAAATAGAGTGTGTGTGTGTGTGTGTGTGTGTGTGTGTGTGTGTGTGTGTGTGTGTGTGTGTGTGTGTGTGTGTGTGTGTGTGTGTAGACCATGCCCATCTTACAGCACTACAAGTGGTAGAATGGCAGAACATACAAGGGATTCTGATTCTTACACATGGCCACACTCAGCCCATCTATTGTCAGTGTGGATCACTTTCTGAACCCCTCCAGTTGCTGGGTTACCTCACATGCCTGCTGTGCACCCATGTTCTTACAGTCGTGTTCAACAATGGTGTGTTCTCACTCTCATCTGATGTACAGATGATACTATCCAGGAATGTTCCCTGACACCTGCATGCCAATCTTTGCTACACAAGGAAGGGGCATGTATACCATCATGCTATCTTGGGATCATGCCACTTTTTGCTGACTAGGCACCAATTACCTCTGATGTAAGAGTTAGGGCAAATGCTACAACTGATATGTCCTCCACACTTTGCATTCTAGATGTGCAGCAATCCTTAGTCTGACCACATACAATGTGTTGTGGACCAGACCTGCCACCTGTGGCTATATACTTGTAGTGGCATACAGCCTGTACTTGCTGTGCATCAGAGAGATGTACTGTGATATGCCCAGACATCTAGGGAGCCATTCATATAATGTGTGCCCAGCATGCCTTTCCTGCATGCCTTACAGATGTACTATGATATGTCCTGGTCCCTATGGTACTGTTCATATATTGTGTTTTCACCATGCCCTTCCTTCATACCCTAGAGACGTATGTACAATGTAATAAGCCCTGGTTGCTATAGTACTGTTCATGTAATGTGTGCACATCATGCCCTAGAGATGTACTAGAATATGTCCTGGTTCCCCTGGTGCTATTCATATAATGTGTGCACAGTATGCACTTTCAGAAGAGATCGACAGTTGCTCAGGTTTCACATCAGTCTTTTGACGGTGAGTGCACAGAGACTGCTCTTCGTGAGCACTTTGAGCATCATTTGGATATTTGCACACTGGGTTGCCTTTCATTTAGTGTGCACACCTTTCCTCACTCTTGACTTCCTGCTCTGTTTCTTGGTGCACTGCATGAAGAACTGAACATCTGCAGTGTATTGTATATGGAGCACTGGATTTGTTTATGAATTACATATGTGTCACTCCTGGAGCTCAGATATCCCCAGAACTGCCTTTGGTGTATGGTACAAAGGACGTTGATGAATCTTGCTGAAAGTCAAAGTGTAGAGCAATAGTTATGACTTAACTAGATCTCCATAGCATTTAATAGTTGTTCATGGCCTGTGTCTTATGAAGTTGCCATAAGTAATAAATAGTTCATTGATGACAGGGCATTCAGATCAAAGAAGTACTAGATACACAGAGATTGTAACAGTTTGTTAACCTGAAAAAGAGATGAAAGTCTCAGTGAGCAGCACAGACATTCCCACATACTTAATACCAGAAGCACCTAACATGCAAACGTTGAAGTTGAATCCAATATAAATATATGCTCTGTTTGTGGAAGAAGGCAGCCTTTCTTTGAAATATTCTGATTTATTTATTTATTCAATAATAAAGGCCTGGTAATCTATCTAGACTTTTGTTTTAGTATATAGAGAAGGCTTTGAATGATAAACCTTTGTGTTATTACCTATTAATGCTATACAACTACAATATATACAGTTCTAAGCTTTCAAAATCTGGGCTGCTATGTTTTCATTTGCTAACACGGGTTACAGGAATATCTTATTATAACGTAAGACTGACACAAATTGATTTAACTATATTTATGTAGGAGAGGGAGAGAGAAAGAATATATATGTGTGTGTGTGTGTGTGTGTGTGTGTGTGTATGTATATATATATATATATATATATATATATATATATATATATATATATATATATATATATAAAATTTATTATATAACTTACATATATAGAGGAGTCATTTGTTAGGTCAAATGTTCAGAATATCGAACTGGCTTTATGGTGGTCGTTAGTATTTGTGGAGAGTGGGAGTTTGCTCTTTTCCCCAACATAGTGCAATCTTACATTTGATTATGAAAGGTAATCACTCAGAAAAAAAAACATTTTGTTGGCTTCGTACAAATACTCCAATCTAATTTAGCCTATGGATGTCAGATGTTTTTTCATTGTCTAAAAGTATGAGATGAAATGGTTATTTTGTTCCTGGGTCTTCTTCGAAGCATTTACTAATAACAAAGGTAATTCTCCAATCCTTGTTTGATTGGTTATCTTGATCTGTATGGATCCCCTCAGATTTTACTAAGTGGAGCCAAGACACATGATTTGTTTTCTAGTGTTCTACTTTCCACTGGGGATAAAGAACCATTTCCTTCACTCTGTGTTTGCTTCCTCCCTTTAGCTGATCAGTAATACGAACTGAAAAAGTAGAAGCAGGTGATGACCCCTTCTGAGTAAATTCACTAAACAATATTAAGTTGTTACTGAGCGTTGCTGAAAGTGTCTCTAAAGATCTCTTTTGAAGTAATCATATCCAGGATTGTGACACTTTTCAAGCCCATTATGGCCTCTTCCATTTCCAGTGGAGAAACTGATTTCTCTAAATTTAGAAGCAAGTCAACTGAAGCACTTTTAATTAATCGAAATGGAACCAAGACTGAACATTGTTATGGTTTGTGGAGCAGGCTAGGGCTGTTGTATACATTTTGGGTGGAAGAACTGAACTACTTGTGAATTTTGGTAAAATACTTGTAAGTACTTCCTTGGAATCTCTGGATTACAGTAGCTATTTTCCTTTATTTAAGCCTTTAAGCAAACATTTTACTGGCTCTCTCCCTTTCCATCCATCAGTATGATTACATTCTTTATTTAATGCATGTTTGCTGTTTACATTTTGAACTTCATTTTTCTCTATATATTTCTATGCTGTAATATAGGTTTCATATGGAGTATAGTAAGAAATGAACATAATAAAGAAACTGAGAGAAGAGACACATTCACATCTTTACTGAAAGGAAGTGAAAGTAATATGACATGGCACACCTTCCCTTAAGGCTGGTACCCTCTTTATTCCTACATTCTACATTCCTTTTTCTTTAGAAGGCTATTATTAGTGACTAATGTAAAAATGATTTACAATGATAAAAATACAGTACTATGTTTATACTACTCTGCTGTGTAAATGTGCAATAAATAAGGAATACTGCAAGACACTTCATTATAGACAACTAGAGTTTGTCCTGAAAGTGAAAGGACCACAAATATAATTCTTAAAATATGGCCTACGAATGCTAGGCTTGATGTTGCAATAACTCAGAGTACTCCCTTTATTAAGCGGTAGAGAATTCTAAGTTATGGTGAGGGTGTTGGGAAATCAAACCCTCATTCAAAATTCTCTAATGGTATTATGCAGATTTCAGAGTTTCCTGTATATTGCACCCCCTTTATTTTTGGATCTTACAAATACATGTTTCATACTTGTGATCGAGAGAGCGGTAGATGTTATAATTTCTATAATTAGTCAGTCTCTTGAAGTATCATTCACTTTTCAGTATTGTGCACAAAGTAGCATAACATTTTTGACAACTCTACCATATCTTGATGTTGGAACAGTTGACAGTCACTATTTTGAAGCTTTCAACACTTAGTTAACACTCCAGAAGCAGAAGTGGATGACAAAGACATTGCAGACATAAGAGACCCTACTACATTAGGAACAGCTGCATTCAGGTCAGTGCTGTCCAGCACTGAAACTAAATCAGCCTCTTCAGGCCTTTTCTTATTTTGCACTCATTCTTATGCATGCATGCCTGCACTTTTCCTACTATACTACTGTGGAAACACCAAGAACACTTTTATACTGAGAAGGCGGTAGAGCCTTCTGAAGAACCAATTTTAGAGATGCTTCACTTAAATTTTTTTGTAACTTATGAAAATGTCCACAATTCCTTGTGTAGACCTGGCCATCTGAACCTTTCACATAAGATGGCTGCTTCTGAAACTGCTGAAGAGTATATCTGACTCTTTTGTACATTCGGGTAACTTTGTACAGTCATTGGGACTTACATCTGCACTCTGCTTCTCTCTTTTAAAACTGGCAAATTCTTTGTACCTGTATCACACTAAAAATCTTTTTTAGTTTTATTCCTTTTCAATAACTCAAGTACAATGCTCTGATTCTCTAGTTACATGAAATACTATACAGTAGACAAATTGGAGTGAACGTTATACTAGTTGTCTTCAACTGTATTGTTTATGGAATTCATTATGTTGTGCTTCAATATGTTCTGGTTCAGTATACTATGAAGTACCCCAACCCTAATATAGTATACTCATACCAGTCTTACAGAAGAAATTACTTAGTCCAGCTTAAATGTTCTTTTAAGATTTTATTAATCTTTTTTCCCTCCATAATCTAAACTAACACTTCTGCATTGCACCTTCTTTCCCCTTAAGGATATACTTTCCTAATCTTCCATTTTCTATGAATGGTTCTGTCCATGCCTAACTTCAAGCTAAACTCCATTTAACTCTTCCTTACTACACTTCTTTCTGCTGCAGCTTGTATACTCAAAACCCGTTCTATCACTTTCTAACAGAACAGAATTTGTTTTCATTATCGCTTTCTTATCTCTACTCTTTTTTGCTTCCATCTTTCAGCTACTTTATCCTTTAGACTTTGACACTGTACACTATCTCCAAACAAATGTTTAATATTTCTGTCCCCAAATCCCCTGTAACTGTCGAGCCCCCACCCCTTCTAAACCATTTTTTTCCTCCACACCCACAGTATCCTAAGAGAATGAGGGCATTCATCTAGTGTGTGTGTGTGTGTGTGTGTGTGTGTGTGTGTGTGTGGCGGGGGGGGGGTAGTATTTTCTTATATGCTCTAAACATTACTCTTTAGATTGCCAGTCCTCTGTGCAATGTCTGGTGTGGTAAACTAGTACAGAAATAAGCTTCCACACATCTGCAGTGCTCAGCTGGGGTGCTGGTTACTCTTTGGTGGCCTTTCTCTCTCAAGCGGTTCCTGCTGTAGAAGCTGCACTTCTGGCTCTTCCTCCCAGATGGTACTGGGGATCCTGCCAAATCCCTCACCCTGAGGTGTGGATCAGTACTGACTACTTACTTCCATTCCCCCACTTGGCTCTGCCAGCACCTGAACCAATAGTTGAACGACAGAGTCATAGCTTTGTCCTTTTTAACTTTTATTCTAACATCTAAACTTAGGTCAAGGAAGAGGAAGTACACTAATGAGTCACATGATACCTTTCATAATGCTATGCTTGGTGTCAGACCCCCATTTTTTATTTCTTTTGTTAACCATCTTCTAGGTGCTAAGGGTAGACTTTATGGCAAATATGTGTTAGTGTGCTTTAGTGTGATAGCAGGGGATATAAGGCTAAGCTAACATTGTTAATTGAGCATTATTTATTAATTATTGTACTGTATGGCTGATAAGGAGTTCATTGTTAAAGGACTTAGATGAAAGTTAAAATGAATATCTCAGAATGTTACATAGAGTTATATGAGATGGATTAATAGCGAAATTCTGTGACATGTTAGGCAATTAGTGTAGAAGAAGAGCAAGGTTAGGAGCTGTTATGATGCTAGTCATTGTTAACCGAGGTTTGATTCTCGAAGACTCCACGTGTGTGTGTGTGTGTGTGTGTGTGTGTGTGTGTGTGTGTGTGTGTGTGTGTGTGTGTGTGCGTGTGTGCGTGTGTGTGTGTGTGTGACTCTGAGCAAGTTATTTAACCAGGTAGTGCTCCTGAGCTTGGTGTGAAAAGGATCAAAGGGATCAGTTCTCTGCCACAACTGACAAATTAATAAATAAATTAAACATTCAGGCATATTTATTAGATTCAGTCTAGGGCTGTATGTCTCCATCTGACAACTTGAATTAAGAGTAAAAGCAAAGAATGTGCACAAAGCAAGACTGCACTGGTATTACTAAATATTGTTTTACATCTGTATGCTATTAAGTATTGATTGCTATATCCTGTGTACTTTAATTAAACGAAAGCGGAATCAGTTGAATATGAATCCATCGAAACATAAACAGCGAAATGCGATAATGTCGAATACGCAAAACCGCAAAATTTAAACATCGAAACCGCAATAGTCGGCCAACCCCACCACCCGTAACATACTACCTATGCAAACACAACAACAAAAAACACATACATACACTAACCAAAACCCTACTACTAACCCTAAATTAAAGCACCAAAACCCCACTTGTAACCCTACACTAAACCCCACATACACAACTATCTATGCACTACCCTTAAACCCTCCCTAATCCTAAGGTCCATAACTACTGCACACTTACTCTACAGAACTATACCCACACAAAGTAAATATTCCACACACATACACTTAACAAAACCCTGCACTAAACCTTACATACATTACCTATCTATGCACTTACCTTAACCCGCACCCTAACCCTAAGGTCCGTAACTATCGCACACTTACCTTACGGAGCTATACCGCAGATGGGCCAACTATGACAATTCGACATTTCCGATTTTGCTATTTAGTGTGTTCGACGTTTCCGCGTTTCGCTATTTATGTATCGACAGATTCATATTCGAAAGAGTCCGCTTTTGTTTAATTAAAGTAGACCCGCCATATCTGATACTCTCTTTTTCTATTAGAGTCTGCATAGCTTATATGCAGGTCAGGCAGGATTTTACAAGTGTTTCCATATATTGTTCATAAACGTACTTGGCCAGAGCTATAGATAACAGCATATATATAACTGCTGACTGCTTTGGTGTATTATATCTCCATTTATAATTTCTGTGATATATGTATATTACTGAAAGTTGTATGAAGTAGTTATCCTCTCTCATCCTCTTTAAAAGGACAGCTGGCTTAAAAAAAGATCCCATGTACTAAATCAGTAGGCATATGTTAATTACTATTTTTATTATAGATTTTGTGGATTATACTGAGTACTGAATGCACAATCAATGATGTGTTTTCTAACTTCACAGTTAGCGAAGAAAGAAAACCAAATAGTGTTTGCTTTCAGTATCGGATGTGCAGAAAGTCACTGGTACTGGTACATGCATTGGGTCCAAAGTTAACAACAGTTAACTAACATACGTTTTTGGTCTTTTTGTAAAGTATATCATTAAAATAGTTGATTAGATCCTTTTGTTATAAATGAATAGGAAATTATGATCAGCTAAATCATTTTAGCGAATATACTGTAATTTCGTATTATATATTTTATATTACTGCTACTAAAATTGGATGATCTTACAGTCCAATAATGATGGTAAGAGCATTGTAGGTGGGATGCCTAGGTTCACATATAAAAGAGAGAAGAATTTGAAACTCTGTTATAAAGATTTAAATTTAAGGATGCCATATACACATAATATGAAAAAGAAAGGTACCCTACCTTGCCATAATTGTGTCTTCTGAACAGAGATTAATACTGAACCTGCTTTTGTACACCGGATTACTAAGACTGAATTTATCTTTAACACTTATGCTACTTGTTTTACAGAAAATGTGATTTATCTTGTTAATTGTGTGGCTTGTGACCAGTTTTATATAGGAAAGACAAAATAAGAAGCTTAAATAATGTATTTGCTCGCACCTCTCAGATATACGGAGAGGTGTACATACTAATGCCTTATATAAGCATATTTTAGAGAAAGGGAAACAACATAAATTTAAGTTTATGGTGCTTCAAAGGGTATTCTCTGATGTAAGAGAAGGTAGTTTAATAGAAAAAACAGAAATACTGGAGTAGAAGTGGATAAATTATTTTAGGGTAGATGTGCTACCAGATATTAATTGTTAACACAGTGTGAACCAGTTTTGAAAGTTAGACATAACTGTATATAATCTGTATAGTGATATAGTTAATGTTTTATAGTTTTTTTATTATTAATTTTATGTTAGTTGATTTTGGGCTTTGTATATGAGTCATCTTTAATGATACACGTATTATTTCTGATGTGTTTTGGGTTGAGGTTAATTGATGCGGTTTGTATTTAAGTGACCTTTTATTTTGTTATTACCATTAAAGCATTGATAAAGAGCTTGTCTTGAAAGCTTTGCATTTGGATTTTACTGCTTGTTTTAATAAACTCTTCATGGTGTAAATGGCGTGTTCCTGATACATTTTGGACATTACTGGTTGTTACTTTTATTCTGGTACACCTTGGCTATCTTGAGGTTTTGGTTTTATTAGATAGTAGAATGGAGTTATTCACCATGTTAAAGGTTTGTGTTACATCATTGAGAAGAGCATTTTTAGGCTGCCTCTATCCATGTTGGTTAAGATGCATTCATAGTACTAATCCATGACAAGAATCTATACTATTTATTGGATAGGAGATGATATTTTTATAGGTGGACAGGGAAATGATCACAAATGAGTTTCTTAAGAATTTTGCCTAGTGTAGGGAGTAAAGAGATTGGTCAGAAGTGACTGGTAGCAGGGGGTATTGTTTCTCATGGGACTAATCTGACCAGTGCTGAATTTCAGATTAGATGTGAGGCAAAGATTATACATGTGAAGTAAAGGGAGAGGCAAAGTGGTCTCTGCAATGAGATAGAAACCATGTGCCCATAGGTGAATCAAGGGGGATTTTCTGTAGTAAGGATGTGATCTGCTATGTAGTAATCTTATTAATGTAGAAGGGTAGTAGGTACTCTTGGGGACTGGTGTCTACTTGGAGGTTGACTGGGGAGTGGATGGTGAGAATAGAAGGTTGGATAATTCTTTGTTAAAGTTAGATAATGTGAGGTTACCACTTTGCCATGTTATGGTTTTTAATGTAGAGGTTTCATTAGGGAGTACCAGGTCTATCAGATTGTTCCCCAAAAACCACCACATTGATAGAACACAGGTTTATTTAGTGCTTTTGTCGGATTATATCCACTGACTTCATCAGAATAATTTACAACAAATTCCACACCTATTTAAATAGAAGCACAAGATAAAACACATGACTGTGTCAACCAATTAAATACACAAATTAATGAACTATACAAAAGCTGATATTCCCAGTAAAAAAACCTAACCAGCCAAACTATTATAAAAAGCACATTGGTAAAAAAAAACACATTGGTAAAAAAACACATGTAAAAAAAATCTGTAAAAAACAAAATAGTACTTTCCAAAACTAAATGACATATGAACATAACTTGAGAAGGCTACCAATGCTTATACTGTCATTGAGACCTGGGGAAACACAGGCATTTAATCGAATCTGCCAACAAAGTTCCCTAAACTCTAAATAATCTTCCCAAGGGCCACCCCTTGGGTCTTTTTTTACCCCTTCCACAACCAAAAAGTGAATAGTGTGAGGAATATTTTGAAATATGCTTAAATAGAGCATTATTACCATTACCATTTCTGATGTCCCTGTATGTATGTGTCTTTTGGCTTTTCCCGGTTAGGGGTCGCCACAGCAGAAATCCGGTCTGCTAATGATTGGCAGTTGATTTTTACGTGCCGAATTGCCAGCCCTGATGCACAACCTTCAACGAAGGTACGCCCATTCATGCATGTCTCCACACAGAAGACGCTCTAGCTGAGAATCGATCCAGACAGCGTCTTACTGTGAGGCGACAACACTACCGCAGCACCACCACCGCGGATCTGTAATGCTTGTAAATTCTATCCTTGAACCTCCTCTTGGTCTTGCCTATATAGAAACAACTAAAGTGACGGCAGAGGGCAGCATAAACCACCCCTACTGAATTATAGGAACATTTCCCATTAGGTTTAATAGGAACTGTATATTTGCGTTATATTGATGATTTGTTTTTCTTATGGAATGAAGATGGTGAAGATGTTAGATCTTTTATTGGTTATCTTAATAACACAACTAAGTTTCTGAAATTTACTTTTGTTCACAGTGTTTCTGGCATCAATTATTTGGATGTTTTGTTAGTAATTTGTACAGGAAACCTACTTATTGTAATAGTCTCTTGAATTATGACAGCAACCATCCAATACACCTCAAGAAAAGTATTATAAAAGGACAATTTGTAAGGATTGCCAGGATGGTTAGTACAGATGGAGATTGTTTACAGCAGTGTGAGATACTTACTAGTATGTTTATGGCTAGGGGATATTCTAGGTACTTTGTAACCCAAATGCATAAGGAGGTTGCCCTTAAGAGAAGCAATCAAAGCATTGTGCCTATTTTGGGGGGTAACCCCAATACTGATCAGTCTGTTTGTCTTTTCAGCTGTTCCCGGTTAGGGGTCACCACAGTGGAACTCAGGTCCGCTAATGTTTGGCAGTCGATTTTTATGGTGTTGAGTTGCCAGCCCGCTGCCCAACCTTCAGCAAAGGCACATTCACACATGTCTTTTGGAGGCCACTTGAACACGGGGAGGACATGCAGACTCCACACAGAAGGCACTCCAGCCAAGAATCGAACAGGAGAACCTCTTGCTGTGAGGCAACAATGCTACCGCTGTACCACTGTGGCTTCCCCAATATCAGTAAGAAACTAAGGTCCCTCATAAAATCATCCAAGGTGAAATTCGAAAGAAAAATAGCCAAGGATTCGAAAGATAACCACAAAGCCTTCTTTAGCTATGTCAAGAATCTAAGTGGCAACTGGCAGATATGCTCTGAGCTAGTGCAAAATAGCACAAAATATACTGAACCTACTGATATTGCCAACATCCTGGCAGATAGATTCAGTGCAAACTTCACCCCCCACTCACCTCCAAAAGGGCCCACAACAGTACCGGAAAAGTGTAGTGTCCCAGAAATCACAGATGCACAGGTGAAAACAGCCCTTTCAAAAACCAAAAAACACAGTGTTAATGGGGCCAGATGGTGTCCCAGGATGCGTCTTGCATGAACTACAGAACAAACTAACCCCCCACCTAAACACCTAAACATGCTGTTCAACCTCAGCCTCTCCACAGGTTACATGCCCATAGAATGGCGCACAGCAATGGTTATTCTGCTCCACAAAGGAGGGGACATAACTGGCCCTGGTGACTATCACCCCATAAGCCTGACTAGCCTGATCTGCAAGGCTATGGAGCGCATCATCATGGAACTCATTACCAAAGACATTGGGAGCCTCCAAACACTTGACCCGACCCAGTTCGGCTTTGTTAAGGGCAGATCATGCCTACTAAACCTAGTTGACTTCTTTGAGACAGTCACCAAGGCCATAGATGAGGGAAAGGTGGCTCACACAGGCTACCTTGACCTCACCAAGGCATTTGACACCATTCCTCACTCAGGTATTATAAAGAAACTCAGCAGCCTGAACATAAACCCCTACGTCACAAGATGGGTTGCCAACTGGCTTACAGACAGAACTCACACAGTAAGAATAGCAGGCTCCAGGTCCGACTCTAAACCAGTCACAAGTGGTGTCCCACAAGGCTCGGTTCTTGGGACCCCTACTGTTCGGCATGCACTTCTCAGAAGTACAGGCAAACACAGGAGGACTATGGCTAACCAAGTTCGCCGATGACTGCAAACTGGGAGCCATAATTGACTCTCAGGCTGACACGGACATCCTCCAAAAAGGCCTTACTGAGAAGGACACCTGGTGTCAAAGTCATGGCCTCAAGCTAAATGCCAAAAAATGCATAGTCATCCCATTTGGAAAAAAAACAAAACACCCACAAATTACCACATAGGTGGCAGCCCCCTTAATACAGAAGAGGTAATAAGAGATCTGGGGACCCAGGTAGATAGTAATCTCTCCTTTGACAATCATATTGCCAAAGTAGTTAGGAAATCCTTCTATGTGGCCCATCTAATTACTAAAGGGTTTGTATCTAGAAATAGAGGTTATAGTGCCCCTCTACTCGTCACACATCAGACCCATCATAGAGTACAATGCCCCATTTGGGATGTACCTCACAAGACACTTCTAACAGCTGGAAAGACCACAAAAGTACCTCACCAAGAGGATTACTGGCCTCAAACATATGTTCTATGCAGCCTGACTGAAAAAACTCCAGCTGTACTCAGTGGCATATCGCTTACTCAGAGGTGATCTCTGCCTGACTTACAAAGCCATGTCCAACTCAGAACTGATGGACATGCTCCACCTAAATAAATCCAAGTCACTACGAGCCACAACAATAAATTGAACATGCTGGAGGGATAGATTCCTGTCACAGAGACTTCCCATGCTTTGGAACAAAATTACTAACTACATTAGGCAGAGACCCTCACTAACACTCTTCAAGAGAAACTTTGACGAGTGGATGGGTAACAGAAAATACACCCCTGGGATCACTTAATTGGCTCTGCTTGACAGAGACTCAGTTAATTAATCAGTGGGGTGGCGAAAGCCAACACACTCTGGCTAGGCTTAGAAATGCCCTCGGGCAGATAGCCTAGTACCTACCTATGAACCTATAGAGTTGATGGGAGTGTTTTTCACCAAAACTGACCCCTCCCAATTTATTTGCCCCTTTGTAACTAAGTTTTCGAATGACCATAGTAGCATTTTCAGTATTTTGAAGAAAAATTGGCAGATTTTTTGTAATGACCCAAACTTATTGGAAAAAGTGGGGTCCAGGCCAGAAATAGTGTTTAAAAGAGGTATTAGTATTAAACATCTTCTTGAAAGTGAGGTTGTTGATTGAAGCATTGACTGCAGGTTTGAGACTAAAAAATGTGGCTGTTGTTCACAATGCTATCTTATTCTGAATAGCGATTGCATTAAAATAAACCAGATTCCTATTAAACCTAATGGGAAATTTTCCTGTAATTCAGTAGGGGTGGTTTATGCTGCCCTGTGCCGTCACTGTAGTTGCTTCTATATAGGCAAGACCAAGAGGAGGTTCAAGGATAGAATCTACGAGCATTACAGGGACATCAGAAATGGTAATGGTAATAATGCTCTATTTAAGCATATTTCCAAATATTCCTCACACTCTTTTCACTTTTTAGTTGTGGAAGGGGTAAGAAAAGACCCAAAGGGAGGCCCTTGGGAAGATTATTTAGAGTTTAGGGAACTTTGTTGGCAGATTCAATTAAATGCCTGTGTTCCCTCAGATCTCAATGACAGTATAAGCACTGGTAGCCTTCTCAGGTTATGTTCATATGTCATTTAGTTTTGTAAAGTACTGTGGTTGTTTGCACCATCATTTATGTGGCAGGCTGTACTATTTTGTTTTTTACAGATTTTTTTTGCATGTGTTTTTTTATCAATGTGTTTTTATAACAGTTTTGCTGGTTAGGTTTTTTACTGGGAATATCAGATTTGTATAGTTAATTAATTTGTGTATTTAATTGGTTGACACAGTCATTTGTTTTATATTGTGCTTCTATTTAAATAGGTGTGGAATTTGTTGTAAATTATTCTGATGAAGTCAGTGGATATAATCCGACGAAAGCGCTAAATAAACCTGTGTTCTATCAACGTGATGGCTTTTATGGAACTTCATTCTTGGACTGGTTAATACTGGTGTTGAAGTCCTTTTTGTTTTGGTTCTTGGTCTATCAGATTGTTAGTCGTACCATTTTTTTTATGGGGGGACAGGGGAGTGTATGAGGGAGGTTTGTTTTGTTTTGTTGTTAGTCATTGGCTTTTTGTCTCCAATTTGCTTGTTTGGTAATGTTATGTAAGGAGGTGCAATGATTTCTCTTTGCTGACATGGTATTCATTTTCCATTCTTTCCAAGTCTCATTCCAAGTTTCATTATGGATTTTAGTTCTTTATTGAGACATTCAGTTTTGTTGTGTATAATAATGTAGTACGCATGTGGAAGCAGGTGCTTTGGATGGAAAGGAAATGCTAAAAAACATGTAACCACAGAATCCTGGCATTTACAGAAATCAGTAACCCCCTCTTTGCTTATGATACCTGATGTGATAGAATAGAGTGCCCTTAGATGGGTTCCATTATAGCCCTATGTAGTGATAAGTAAACCCATCTTGTGCAGTTGTTCCCTGTTACTGAATAGAGGTCACCATTTTTATCCTTCTCTTTAGCTGAGGACATTCCCAATTTGTTAACTAGATTTTCATATCATCAGACAAAATACTGAATATTTGCCCTCTAATTCTTAACACTGTAAGGAATACCAGCATTTTAAAAGTGGTAAATTAACATCCACATACACATCTATGAAAGTATGTAGTTATTTCTTCAATTAAATCATTGATGATATCTTCTTTTTTCCTCTAAACTTTTTCTAGAAGTTTCAAATGTGAGATTAAAACATTCTAAAAGGAAATGATGTACTACAGTCAATGTAATCATAACTGACATGTTACTAACAGCATGCATAGCTGTAATCATAACTGACATGTTACTAATAGCATGCATAGCTGTAATCATAACTGACATGTTACTAATAGCATGCATAGCTGTAATCATAACTGACATGTTACTAATAGCATGCATATCAGTAATCATAACTGACATGTTACTAATAGCATGCATATCAGTAATCATAACTGACATGTTACTAATAGCATGCATAGCTGTAATCATAACTGATATGTTACTAATAGCATGCATAGCTGTAATCATAACTAACATGTTACTAATAGCATGCATAGCTGTAATCATAACTGATATGTTACTAATAGCATGCATAGCTGTAATCATAACTAACATGTTACTAATAGCATGCATAGCTGTAATCATAACTGACATGTTACTAATAGCATGCATAGCAGTAATCATAACTGACATGTTACTAATAGCATGCATAGCTTTACAGAAGAGCAAAGGAGTAAAAAAAACATCACCTATTACCCATGGCCAGTTTGGTTCTCATTACACACTCTTTCTAAAAATGTCAGGATGAAACTTTCATCATCATCTTTATACTGAAGAAATAATTTAGTACAGGCCTTGACACCTCAGGCTGAATATTCATCTATACTATTCATGTCACTTGAGGAATGAGTTCCTTCTCTTGATGACTTCCCTGTCACTTCCCTTCTCTCTCTCATACTGTTGCTTCCTTTCCTCCTTTGTGGTTTCCAGCTGTTTCACCCTTTTAGCTTCTTCATTCTCCATGCAGCTTTTCTTCATCTCTTGTTTCTTTAATTCTAGCTGCATTTTAAGATCATATAGGGACATACTGGGTGAAACATTAGCTACATGCTGCACCCCTACCATCCCTGCCAGATTATCTCCACATCTGATGGACTGAACTTCGACTGAACACAAGGCACTAATTGTCAGCTATATTTTAACCTAAAAGTGGGAGCCCTTTTTATTTTTATTCTTTAACACGTTGTTCCACTGACATCTTGGATATCCTTCAGAGCTTCTCTTACCAGTGCCCTGACTAATCTGACTAAAACATAAAACTACTGTGAATGGTATACACACTGTTGGTAAGATAGTTTTGCAGACTATAAAGGTCTGGTTTACAATATATCCTCACCACAGAAAATATGTGACAAACAGATATGAGTTCAGTCCTGTTGCTAATAGTAACTATGTCAGGAAGAAGCATAAGCACCTTAAGTTTTGCCCTGCCATTACTAAATAATGTGATGGATGGGGTTTGAATCCCATTGCTGTAGCAAGACAATGTCAGGTATAGGGCATACAGACTCTTGTTTGTATTATAATGAAAACATAGCTATCAAGTTTTGGCTTAAGCTGTTAGCTTTCTTAAGTTCCTCATTAATTTGTAACCCGTCCCTCCCATATTCAACTGCCTTCACATTGTAGTGTACTCTGCACAATGGCAATCTTATTTTCTATGCAGTGTTAACCCTAGGTAAAAAAAAAATCTGCAAAAACACAACTTCCAGGTTGTATTCTTGTGACAGTCCACTATGCACAGACCTTTCTCTCAAGGGCATCTTGACTATCATTCCCTGTTACAGCCCCCTCCACTTCCCTTTAATCATTGTATCACCCACTTGCACACCTTTCAGTTTTACCTACCAACCTGCTGTGTGGGACAGAGTTGAAAGCTATGACAAAGTCAAGGTAAATGAGATCAGTTGGGACCACATTACCCACTTATAAAACTGTAGTAGGTTCCCTGACAGACTCATCTGACAATGATCTCATCTAAGTAGATGTCCTGATGGCTGGTTTCTTGCAAAATCTGTTAAACTGCTCAGTCAGCATCTTTTCACTGATTTTCCCTGAAACTGATTTTAGGCTTATTGGTCTATAGCTTCTGACATTCCTCGGTATTGTCTGGTTTAGCCTGGAGACTTTTTTTTAAACATAAACTTAAAAGATTAAAAGGAATAAAAGAAAATGCACGGAACAGTTACAGATGCAAGGAAATTATTTGGTTATTAAATATGTACTACCACAACAGAAAAGAAAAGAGAAGAGTTATCACAATACATTTTAGTAAATCCCTGTCTCAGTTTATATGGGTGCTGAAATCATGCACTTGTTTTCCTCTGTCATTTATGGTCCTTTATCCATGAAGGGAGGCAGGCAGATGTTTTAAAAGACTGTTCATTTCATGACTCAGAATATTTACCATAGCTTCTAGCTTCTGTCTTCTCCTTTTATGCTATGTCCTGCATGAAGTACAGTTAACTAAGTAAATGTATCATTAACTGTATACATTCTAAAAGATCACTATTGTAGTAGCCTAGGCTGTTTGGGGTATATCCTGCCCAGGATATGATCACTGGCCAGCTTTCAAACATTTAGGGCACCTTCTATGTGTCCTAACTGCCAGGAACTTCGGCAGGGTCGTATAGAAAGGCAGTTTGGGTGTCATAAGCTTCACTATTTTTTTTCCTCAAGAAAGGAGGCTATAGAAACAAAAATGGTAGGAATGAAATTGCAGTTAAAAAAACATATATATGTAACTATATATACAAGTTTATATACACCCGCACCCGGGCAATACATCAAAAACAAAACAAATGAGGTAGAGGGGGAGAGGGGGAGAGAGGAAACTGCTATTACAACAGTGATCTGTTAGAACATCTATTGTTATTGCAAGTTAACTTACACAAATGTACTCTGTTCGACATTAGATCACAGTTATAGTCGCCTAAGCTATCGAGTAGACTACCATAGCTTAGGAAAAATGTAGGGATGAGGAAGGAATTCAAGAATCCAGGAACTCTGGGAGAATGGTCCTAACAAATCTAGTCCTGGACCTGAAAAAGGACTCCAGTATGTAATGCTATGTGAAAGTATGTACAAAAGACCAAGTTGCTGACCCTAGATTAGTTCTAGTGTCCATCCCTTTCCAGAAAGCCACAAAAGAAGCCAAAGCCCTGGTAGAATGGGCCCTAAACCTGCCTGGAAGTGGCTTGTTATGGTGATTATACTAAAATGAAATAGTATGTGACAACCATATAGCAACTGTCTGTTTTGTGTCTGCTTGTCCATTTTTCTTACTTTCATAGGAGACAATTATATGATTGGGTTTCCCCAAAGAATTAGTTCTGTCCAAGTAGTATCTGACCTGCCTGCAGACAACTACACTTTGTATGATTCTTTTTCCCTTGTTTTTATGTTCTGGAAAGAATATACGGAGATTAACAGACTGTTTAAGGTAAACTCTGCAACCAGTTTGGGTGAACTTGAAGGATTTGCTCTCAAAGAAACTGCCCTTGAGGAAAATGAGGTAGGGATGACTCACCATAAGAGCTTGGAACTCATATACATTTCTGGAAATCATCAGAGCGATGAGTAAGACAGTTTTCCAATTTGGAAACCTCAAATCAGACTGATTAGTTCAAATGGAGCTCAAGCACAAAGCTAAGATCCCAAGGAGGAACTAACTGTTTTCTAGGAAGATGGATATGTAAAACAGCTTTCAAAAGCTGCTTGACTTGAGAACAGGTAGAAAGGGGGATCTAAGGCCATACAAGTGGAAATGGCTGAAACATAAATTTTAATAAAAGAGTGAGAAAGGTCAGAGGATAGCAAATCACACATATAATAAAGAGACAGATGCAGTCTGATCTTACATGGGTACTGGTTCTTAGAATTTCACCAACCAGAAAATCTCTTCCACTTATATGTATAAGATCTTCTAGCAGCAGTTTTTAGCCTCCTTTAGTACATGTGTACTTCCTCAGGATAAAAGGTACCTCAAGGGTACCAAAACTATACCATCCAGTCTGTCAACTCAAGTGCTTCTGTGTTGGATTATATCAAATAACCCCTGTTTTATGTGAGTAAATCTGCTGGAGAAATTTGTGGTTATTGTCTTTGGCTAGTTTCAAAAGAAAGGAGAACAACTGCAGCCTGGACAAAAGCGAGTCACAGCCACTATCTTTGGAGAATCCTTCTGGATCTTTAGTAAAACCCTTGGAATCAGTAGAAATTGTGGAAAAGCATATAGGAACATTCATTTCTATGGGCAAGTGAAAGCATCTGTCTTCCAGGCCTGTTCACAAGGAATCCTGGAGCAGAATTTATTCAACTGCTTATTTTTAGAGGAGGCAAACAGATCTATTTGAGGTATCCCCACAGTTGTTTCAATTACTGGAAGGCCCCCATGTGTAATTTAGATTTGTGAGGGTCTATCCTGGTTCTTCTCAGCTTGATTGCTGCAATATGTTACTCTGACGGAATGTATGTGGCCTGAAGAGTCAAACTGAGCTGAAATGCCACCTCCTAGGTCATCATTGCAAGTCTGCAAAGAGAATAAGGTCTGGCACCCCCTTGTTTGTTTTTATACCACATCACTGTGGTGACATCTGTGATAATCTGAAGAGGTCCTGGGGATCAGAGATGATTAAGGCTTTCAGGACATAGATTACTACCAGCATATCTTTGACACTGATGTGCTTTTGTCTGTCCTGGTTGCTCTGCAGATCCTGCACTTCCACCCATTTTGATATATCCACTCCAAGCAAAGGCAGAAGTATCTGTTATAACAAACCGAAGAGGAGGCTGAGGGAAGAAGGAAAGACCCAGGCTGAGAGAGAACTGATCCACCCACCACAATATCTCCCCCTTCTCATAAACCACAGCACTGCAGTTTCAAAAGATAAATGGTGTTGATGCTGAGACCAGACTGACCTGAGTTACTACTGAACATTTCTCATGTGAAGTCTGGCCAAAGGAACCATGTTAATCATGGAAGCCATGAAACCCAGTATCCTGAGAATTTTCTTGGCAGATGCCAGAGATTGGCTGGAAAAGCTGTGGAAGATTTCCTTGCATAATTCTACTTTGTCTTGTGAAAAAAAAAAAAACTCTTCAGAGGAAAGTGTCCAGAAGACATCCCAGAAAAAACTATTCTGTGAGAAAGATTGCAACTTCATTTGAAACATCAGACTGAGCAGGTGTTTCTTGACATTTGTCAAATAATCTTGACAACTGGAAATAGAGTCTGCAAATATAAGACAATCATCCAAACATGGAAAGATGTTAATGCCTTGAAGTCTGCAATAAGCAGTTACTAGAGCCAGACACTTTGTAAATGCCCTTCGTGTGGTAGATAGACCAAAGGATAAGATATATGACTAATAATTTAAGCTAGACACAGAAAATCTTAAGAAATGTCTGAAATCCTTGGCAATTGGAATGTGAGGGTAAGAATCGTTTAAATTCAACTTTACCACGAAACTGAGTAAAGACATGAGGAGTGACAGGGTTTGAATGGATAACATTCTGAACTTTGGAACCTTTACAAAAAGATTGAGAAGGGAGAGGTCCAGGACTGGTATTCGAGTTCTCTCTTTCCTTGATACCAGAAAAAGCCTTGATTGAAAACCTTTTCCCGTTTGATCTGAGGGCACTAGTTCTAAGAACCCCTAAATCAGCAGAAAGGGACTCCCATTAACATCTATACCGATGTTGGATGATCTTCAAAACCCATCTGTCTGAAATAATCTGATGCAGACCTAGACTAAGGGATAGATTGCCATGGGGGGGGGGGGGGGGCGGTTGTGGTTGAAAAGGTAAGTAATCATTCTGACTTTTTGGACTGTCCTTGGTTCTGGGAGGCTTTACCTTTCATTTTAGAAATTCCTTACTATTGCTTTTTAAAATCCTGTTTATTTGCACCTTGCTGCTTAAACTGTTTTTTAAAGAGTGCTGAGTTACAGATAAAGTTTTTATTACATTCCAGAAAGGAGGGTTGGAAAGTCTGGGTCAGCCCTTTAATCAGTTTTCTCTCTTTCATCAAATTGTTTAATTACCTCAGCAGCAGAAGAGGCAAATGGAATATCCTTGTCAAGGAAAGAATTTAAAATCTCAATTTTAACATTTTAGTAAGTTTTGAGAATATATCAAAATGTATCTTTTCATAACTGACCCAGTAGCAGCAGCTCTAGAGACAACATCAGCTGAATCATAAGAATACATTTTTTGGTCTTTGGTTACCTCAGAAGTAGATGCAATTAGGACATTCATTTAATTCATTTTTGTTTATTTGCTTTGGTTTGGTTATTTGAAAAGTAAATACAATTAAGGAATTCAATAAATTTGTAACCTCAGAAGATGGGAGGTTATTAATTAACTTCCTCACATTTTCAAAACAAATTAATAAACGTTTTAACATGTGTGCTCATTCAAAATTTTAAAAATTCTATAAATTAAAATGGCAGAAAAATAACCTTTCTTTCCAAATCTATCAAAAGCTCTCACATTCTTACCAGAGAGAATGGGGTCAGCATTAAAACACTGTTTAATAGCAGAAGTTTTACATGTGGAATTAACTGCTTTAGGTTCAAAAACAGATGTGACTGAGTCTGTATAACCTACCAGACATTTTAGGAGCAGGAAGGTGACTGTCAGGCATACTGCAAGCTATTAAGAAAACATCTTCTAAAGTTGATAAAACAGGAGGGACAGCTGCATGTTGTGGAATATCCAACTGTAACAAATCAAAATACTTTTACTGAGAAATAGACATTTCGTTCTCTTCCCACAGAAAAAAAAACTGTTTTGTCTAAACAAGGTCTTAGAAAAAGATAGCTCTCCTCTAGTGAAATCTGAAGTAACACTTTCTACAGTGTCAAACTCTCCAGCTTATGGAGAAATCACTAAAGAAAAAGATTCCCCCTCCATTCCCTTAAAATCAGTGTCAGAATGTGAGAATTTGTTTTATTATTTTAGTAAGCAAAATTTGAAACATTAAAGGCAGAAATGTAATTCCTTAGTAAATCACCGCAAGTCTTCACTGTCCATATTAATAGAAACAGGAGAAGAAACATTTTTAATTTGTCTCTTTCTTTTCTTGGGGGACTCTCTGGAAAAAGACTAACTCATGGCCGGAGTACTGTCCTGGAGATCAGGCATCCTAGCCTCAATAGCCTTCTCCCACTCCTTCCTCTGAGGCTGACAAGAATGGTTCTCCCTTTCCAGATGAGGACAACCCCACAACTGCAGAGGATGTGTCTAACTCCTTGTCCTTAGTGTTATGCCACAGAACTATACCTAAGGACAAAAAGACATCAATGAGCAGTCCAAGGAACCAATTACAGCCACAGCAGAGACCCATCATCAGGTGAGGTAGTGACGGAGCCAGCTTGACACCCAAAGACTCCCCAGAAATTCTATTATTCTTGCATTTGGGCTGTGAGAAGGAAGAACCAAGGAAACTGGCAACTGTTCCATGGTCCAGCAAGAAAAGAAGCATGAAAGATGGGTGGCAGATCCTGTGAGAGTCTGTAAAGTGACTAACAGGAAATGAATTATTCTGAGGTAATAAAAAAGCAATGACTGCCTCCAAAAGCATAGCATCATGTCTCAAACACACTCATCATCATCTTCTTTTGGCTGTTCCCGTTAGGGGTCGCCACAGCGGATCATCTGTTTCCATTCCATCCTCTCCTCTGCATCTTGCTCTGTCACACCAACCACCTGCATGTCCTGTCTCACCACATCCATAAACCTTATCTTAGGCCTCCCTCTTTTCCTGTTACCTGGTAGCTTCATCCTTAGCATCTTTTTCCCAATATACTTTGCATCCCTCCGCAGCACATGTCCAAACCAAGGTAATCTTGCCTCTCTGGCTTTGCCTCCAAACCTTCCAACCTGGGCTGACCCTCTAATATACTTATTCCTAATCCTGTCCACCCTCGTCACACCCAGTGCAAATCTTAACATTTTTAACTCTGCCAAGTCCAGCTCTGACTCCTGCCTTTTTGTGAATACCACTGTCTCCAACCCATATAACATATCTTGTCTCACTACCCTCTTGTAGACCTTCCCTTTCACACTTACTGATACTCATCTGTCACAAATCACTCCTGACACTCTTCTCCACCCACTCCATCATGCCTGTACTCTCTTCTTTACCTCTCTTCCACACTCACCATTACTCTGAACTTCTGATCCCAAGTATTTAAACTCATCCACCTTCGCCACCTCTACTCCTTGCATCCTCACCATTCCTCTATCCTCCCCCTCATTTACACACATATATTCTGTCTTAGTCCTGCTGACCTCCATTCCTCTTCTCTCTAGATCTCCATCTCTCCAGGGTCTCCTCCACCTGTTTCCTACTCTCACTACAGATAACAATGTCATCTGCAAACATCATAGTCCACAGGGACTCCTGTCTGATCTCGTCTGTCAGCCTGTCCATCACCATTGCAAATAAGAAAGGGCTCAGAACTGATCCTTGATGTAACCCCACCTCGACCTTAAATGCATCCGTCACTCCCACCGCAGACCTCACCGCTGTCACACTACCCTCGTACATATCCTGTACCACTCTTACATACTTCTCTGACACTCCTGACTTCCTCATACAATACCACAACTCCTCTCTAGGCACCCTGCCATATGCTTTCTCTAAGTCTATAAAAATGCAATGTAACTCCTTCTGACATTCTCTGTACTTCTCCATCAACACTCTCAGAGCAAACATTGCATCTGTAGTGCTCTTTCCCAGCATGAAACCATACTGCTGATCACTAATCATCACGTCCCTTCTTAACCTAACTTCCACTACTCTTTCCCATAACTTCATGCTATGACTGATCAATTTAATCCCTGTGTAGTTACTACAGCTCTGCACATCACCCTTATTCTTAAAAATGGGTACCAAAACACTTTTTCTCCATTCCTCAGGCATCCTCTCACTTTCCAAGTTTTCATTAAACAATGTGGTTAAAAACTCCACTGCCATTTCACCTAAACACCTCCATGCCTCCACAGGTATGTCATCTGGGCCAACAGCCTTTCCATTCTTCATTCTCTTCATAGCTATCCTAACTTCCTCCTTGCTAATCCATTGCACTTCATGATTCACTATCCGCACATCATCCAACCTTCTCTCCCTCTCATTCTCTTCATTTATCAACCCCTCAAAGTACTCTTTCCATCTCCTCAACACATTCTCCTCACTTGTGAGTATGTTTCCCTCATTATCCTTTATCACCTTTACCTGCTGCACATCTTTCCTAGCTCGGTACCCCTGTCTAACCAATCGGTATAGGTCCTTTTCTCCCTCCTTAGTGTCCAACCTTTCATACAACTCTTCATATGCTTTATCCTTAGCCTTTGCCACCTCTCTCTTTGCCATGCACCTCATCTCCTTATACTCCTGTCTACTTTCTTCATCTCTCTGACAATCCCATTTCTTCTTTTGCCAACCTCTTTCTCTGTATACTCTCCTGTACTTCCTCATTCCACCACCATGTCTCCTTGTCGTCCTTCTTCTGTCCAGATGTCATACCAAGCACCTTTCTAGCTGTCTCCCTTACTAGCTCTGCTGTAGTTACCCAGCTATTTGGTAACTCTTCACTGCCACCCAGTGCCTGTCTTAACTCATCCCTGAACTCCACCTCACAATTACCCTTTTTCATTTTCCACCATTTGATCCTTGGTGCTGCCCTCACACTCCTCCTCCTCCTCTTGATCACCAACGTCATCCAATAAACCACCATCCTATGCTGCCTAACTACATTTTCCCCAGTCACCACTTTACAGTCTCAAATCTCCTTCAAAATGGCCCTCCTACATAAGATATAATCCACCTGTGTGCATCTTCCTCCACTCTTGTATGTCACCCTATGCTCCTTCCTCTTCTTAAAATATGTATTCACCACAGCCATGTCCATCCTTTTCGCAAAATGCACTGCCATCTGACCTTCTGCATTCCTTTGTTTAACACCATACCTACCCATCACTTCCTCATCCCCTCTGTTCCCTTCACCAACATGCCCATTGAAATCTGCTCCATTCACCACTCTCTCACCCTTGGGTACACTCATCACCACTTCATCCAACTCACTCCAAAAATTTTCTTTCTCATCCATCGCACACCCCATTTGTGGAGCATATGCACTAACAACATTCATCATTACACCATCAATTTCCAGCTTTATAAACATCACTCTATCCAACACTCTTTTTACCTCCAAAACACTCTTAGCATACTATTCCTTCAGGATAACTCCTACACCATTTCTCTTCCCATCCACACCATGATAAAACAATTTGAACCCACCTCCGATACACCTAGCCTTACTCCCCTTCCATCTGGTCTCTGCACACATAATATACCAACTTTTCTTCTGTCCATCATATCAGCTAGCTCTCTATACCAGTCATACTGCCAACATTCAAAGTTCCGACCCTCACTACCACAGTCCTAACCTTTCTCCTCTGTTCCTGCCTTTGGCCATGCCTTCTGCCTCTTCTCCTCCTTCGGCCAACAGTAGCCTGATTTCCGCCAGCACCCTGTTGGCTAACAGTACTGGTGGCGGTTGTTGTTAACCCAGGCCTCGACTGATCCGGTATGGAATTATTTACTGGTGTCTGCATGAATTATTTGGTGAAGTTTTATGCCAGATGCCCTTCCTGATGCAACCGTCCCCATTCATCCGGGCTTGGGACCGGCACAAAGAAATGCACTGGCTTGTGCATCCCCAGTGGCACACTAATGCTACATAATCATGCAGGAAAAAGTAGTCAAAAACAGATTTTACACAGTTTTCTCATCAAGCATTCATAGAGTAAAATTACCCTACCAAGTATAACAATCTATAAAAAATAATTTCCCTTTCATAAAACTATTAAGTTCACACAAAAAAATATGCATTTTTTAAAGAAAAATGAATATGTGGAAGGTTTTCCCAACAGGGAGGTTATTTGCCCATCTTTGAAGGATCACTAGTCAACTGTCAGTTCCACAAAGTGTGTAGAGGAAGCACTCTTAGGTGGCAAGAAAGTTCTGAAGCTTTTGGTGCCCAGACAGACCTTGGTAATTAAGGTGCATAGAAGGTGCCATAAAGCTTTGAAACCTGGCTGGTGGTCATATCCTTGGCAGGATATAACCCAAACAGCTTAACTACAATGCGTGTGTGTGTGTAAAAATATATAACATATATAGATATATAGATTCACTTTCTAATCTCGAAATACTGAAATATCGAATTTCAGTATCCCGAAACTATAAAGCTGAAAACTCACAAACCCAAAAACAAAAACCGCAAAAGTCAAAACCGCAAACGTTAACAAAACACTACACCACATATACAAACACAAATACACATACCTCCTGACACTACAACAAACAAAACAACACACACGAACACAACAAATCAAATACACACACACACCCTTCCTATAAGCAATGGGTAAGCCCCCCTGCACCCCCATGTGGGGGGGCTGCACCTCCACACCCCCGTAATTATATATACTAACTCCGAGGTCGCACTAAACACCGAAAGATGGAAAACCCACCATCATACATTCTACACCCCCCTTGCACAACCACACATCACATACATACAAACACCACCATTCTCAGCACTGACACACTCACATCCTTACCTACCTACCCTAACCTGCATGTAAAACTCCCCAACACACTCACAAACACAAAAACACTCCCCAAAACCCTTAAAAAACATAGCACTTCCCTAATGCGCCATCAGTACCGCTGGTTCGACATTTCCATGTTCGATATTCTGCAGTTTCACGCAATTGCAGATTCGATAATTTCATCTCGAGATACTGAAATTTGACATTTCAGTATTTTGAGATTCCAAAGTGTTTCTATACATATATATATATATATATATATATATATATATATATATATATAAGAGAGAGAGAGAGATGTGTGAGACTGAGGCCCATTAGTATGAAATGTTTATTTTAAAAATAAAATATCAAGGTAGTGCGATTTATAGAAGTCATGCGATTTATTAACAAAAAAGTATTTTGACATATGAGGCTAAGTTATGGATTTATTACAGACATCTATTTTCTTATTTGCAAGCATATCTGTAAAGAAGTGTAAAACTGTACATTTCTTAACAAGGCTTGTTCATTATTCATTTTCCTACTGGGTGCGTAAACTTGTCCTTCATGAATAATGGGGCAAGGGTGAATGTACTATTTGTTTATGTACATTTGTTTACCGGGAAAGTCCCAATGAGCCAGAAGCCCATTTTCAGCAGAGGCCCAGAGAGAAAAGCTTCACAGAAATATAAGCAAAATACAATAATTAGATAGATAGATAAATAGATAGATAGATAGATAGATAGATAGATAGATAGATAGATAGACTGTACTATCTATCTATCTATCTATCTATCTATCTATCTATCTATCTATCTATCTATCTATCTATCTATCTATCTATCTATCTATCTATCTACCTATCTATCTGCCTACCTGTCTATCTATCTATCTATTTATCTATCTATCTATCTATCTATCTATCTATCTACCTATCTATCTATCTATCTATCTATCTATCTATCTATCTATCTATCTATCTATCTATCTATCTGTTTAACTATCTACATGTGTAAGTATGTGAATATTTTAGGGAAATCATTGGACCTGCATGTTTTTAGCAGTTTGAATTAAAATTAAATATTTGAAAAGAATCCATAGAGATATGGGAAGAATTCAAACATATCACACAGATAGTAACTAAAAGTCAGAAATGAGGTCTGATCCCTGGAGCTTTGAAGAAGAAATCTCTGGGCAAAAAGCAGATATTAAGCAATTAGTATTATTAAGAAGAAACCTACTGTTTCTCAGTATACAGTTAAGTGACTCTAAAAACATCATAACTGGAATATTACTGGGCTGGTGTGCTCAACATTAGACTTAAAGTATTATGAGAAGGTGAGTTAACTTTATGCTTTTTTCTGAGACGTGCAGAGGGGCTTGCCCCATGGAAAAAAATATATATATGTGTGTGTGTGTGTGTGTGTGTGTGTGTGTGTGTGTGTGTGTGTGTGTGTGTGTGTGTGTGTGTGTCTGTGTGTGTGTACATACATACACACACGTGTATATATATATATATATATATATATATATATATATATATATATTATATAAATATATATATATATATATATATATATATATATATATATAGATATATATTATATATAAAATGTATGTGTGTGTGTATGTCTGTTTTACAATCTTGGGAGTCCTGATATTTTGACAATCTCCCAAAGTTAGGCTCAATCAATTATATGCCAATTGAATAAGTTGTAATGCTTCATAGTGGATCCATTCGTAAGGATAAATTGGAGGAAATTTGTTAGAAGATGGATCATTATGGTCCCTATTAAAAATGCAGTATTTCCTGTTATCCCATACCTTTTAATCACATCATGCCATTACAAAAATAAAAAGAAATGCTGTGAGTTTTATAACTCCTCCAAGTTTTGCTGTACTTCCTGTTCAATCTCGATTAAATAATTGATAAAAACACTTAAATGTCTAAAAGGTTAAATATCTGAGAAGATGGAATAAGGTATGGAAATAGACATTTTCCTAAGAGATGTTCAGCTTATATATAAGTTAGCAATTCAACTCTGAAAGGATAAAAGTATAGATGAACAAAGTGAAATACATCTTTACCCATAAGGTGGTTGTCTGGTAAATAGTCTACTGTTAAAGGTTGTGGTTGTAAACAAATTTATAGACCTTGTAAATTCATGTTGACATAGGCATATAAAGGAGCTGCAGTAATCTGGTAATTTGGAATATTAGTAGGAAATGCAAAAGTGAAGTCATTATGAGTAATATAACAGACTACAGGAGAATGTGTCACAGTACTCGTGTATCAAAAAAAACAACATTGGGGTTTAATTTCTACCTTTGATATTTGTCTGTTTAGATATGGACTGGATTCATTTAATTTCTACTGTTTTTGTCAGTAAGGCAAGTCTTTTTTGACCTTGAGCCCTTCCATCTATTTAACTTATCTATCACTGTGGAGTTCTTTGACTCTGTTGTCATATTGTTCACCATCCAGATGAGGGTACATTTGTACTGATTCATATGGACTATATGGATATATTTATTTAACATGACAGTATCGGCTAGAATACTGTTATATCCATTTTGTTATACCTAATCTAAAATGCTGTCCAACCACAGTGTATCACTCATGGAATACAGTATACAACTTGTGTCATAGATCACCATTTCATCTCAAGTGAAAATTCACAAGACCCAATAAAAGCTTAAAGGAATTAGCAGACAAAACAAACCATGACAAAACCACAGTCCACAGAAACTCCTTCAGAACCAGAGATAGAGAACTGTAGTGTATATGATAACAAATCTGTGGGATAAAGGGACCTACATCCTGATGTA
Source organism: Protopterus annectens (assembly GCF_019279795.1). Taxonomy (NCBI): domain Eukaryota; kingdom Metazoa; phylum Chordata; order Ceratodontiformes; family Protopteridae; genus Protopterus; species Protopterus annectens. The sequence continues at coordinate 1,135,614,016 of NC_056727.1, read as the reverse complement.
ACAGATCAGTAATTTGTGAAGGGGAAAAAAATAAAAATTAAAGCAATGCTGCTTTTGTACAGTTTTAAAGAATATAGTTGCCATGTTTAAAAATGTTCATAACTCAGATAAGTAAATAAGGGGAATGTGTTTTACTGTTTTAAGGCATACCTCTTAGAGCCTCACAATAAACATTGCATTAACTATTCTAATAGAACTACAGCTAGATACTGAAGTATTTAAGTTGTGCAAAAACATTTAGAGTAGACAGTTCCAGAACATCAGCACATTGGTAAGTATTTGTATGTGGTTAAACCGTACAAGTTTTGAGATAAACATATTGTTTTGTTATCGCACTTTACAGAGTGTGAAGCCTGAGGGCATAACAATTCTAAACAGCTTACCTCTGACATCTCATGTAAACTCTGCTCTTATCACCCTTGCTTTACTCTATCCACCATTTTACATATTTCCTTTTTTTATTTCAGTCTGTCTCAGGTGCGCAAATTAACTATCCTGCTGCAATGTGCCTGACCCTCTAAAACCTGCTGCAAAGTGCCTGAGCCTCTCAAAACCTCCAGCTGATCATTGCATGTTCCCCTGTCTTACATTATGAACTATTACATTATTACTCTATTTCTTGTGGAATACAAAAAGTGGCGTGCACACAAGCCAGACACCTAAAAGTTACCCCCACCCCACCCCAGACTCTCAATCGCTTCTTACATTTACCCTTGGACTTTGGTTTCTAACTAAAGGAAGAGGTCATTTACATTGCCTAAACTGACTTTGTGTAATAAGAGCAGATAGATGTAAAAAGAAAGGAGGTGGTATTGCTATCATCAACCACAATACCCTTAACATCTCACAGTTTAATTCATTACATCTGAGTGATGTATCTGCCATTAACTCCTACACCAGACACCTCTAGGCATCAAATATTGCTTGTTCATATTTACAGCAATAATTCCAAAATCATGCTATGTACAATATTTTAAAAGATTTCATCCTAAAGATTACACAATGGCAAAATCAACTGCGTTAATATTTTTCCTCTGTTGAGTGTAGCTAAAGAGATACTGTTGTTTTTATATTAATTTATAGAGATACATTTTTCTAAATATTTCAATAACCAAGTAACACAGATCAAACTCCTTAGCCTCATATGAAAGCTCTCAGTTAGATGAAAAAAGTGCTGCTGACAGTATGTGTGTACCTTGAGTGGTTGCTGAAATATTCTAAGTTGTTTACAAAATATTACAAACGTAATAGTTACTGTGTTTACTGTGACCTAATAAAATTCATTTTAAGACCTACAACCTAAATAATACCACCACTATAAAAATAGGTTGTTGTAAAGTGCTTGCCATTTATACTTCTTTAATAATCCATATGGTTCCAGAGATACAAACATTTTTTTTTGAAATGTGAGGACATAATTTGATTCAGTAAAAGGCTTAGGCTCCACCCATGGAAGTTACAGTGCAAACGTCTTGAGATCCACTGGAGAGAATGAGTTAAAGACTCTAAACCCTCAATTCCAAAATGCTGAGATTTTGATCTCCTTTCTGGAAATTAATTGCACTAAAAAACTTTGTATTATTGTCATTTACATCCCCCTGGAAACAACATCACAGTTCTAGAAGATATCCTCTCCTGCATTTCCTATACTATAAATAATGAAACAATTATCCTTGGTGACATGAATATTGACTGGGCTTCCATTTCCTCCAAATACCCACCAGCATAAACTTGTTTCACTTCTCATAACTTATCTCAACTGCTACTAGGTACAACAACAGAACCAATAAAAGCTCCATCTTAGATTGGATCCTAGTCTCAGACCCCTCCAACTACATAGCTTCTGGCACCATGCCAAATTCCATTAGTGACCATCTCCCTGCATATGCTGTCTGTGGCTATTCTTCCATTCCTAAATTCCACAATTTTAAACTTGCCCAAAATCTGTCAAAATTCAACCCCCACATATTCAATAGCATCCCAAGAAGCCTTAACTTGATTAGTCTCAAAACTCTTCCATTGGACGACGCTTTGCTATACTTTAATAATGCCTTTCTAAATATCTTGGATAGTCTAGCTCCTACCAGAACCAAAATACTGAAACACAACCATGCCCCCTGGCTAACTAAAGCTACCAAAGACATTATGACTAATAGGACAAAATATGGAAACCTTGGCTTAAATATAATAATGCATCTGACCTCATTCATTACAAACAGCTATGAAACCAAGCAAAAAAAATGATCTGGAAGGACAAACAGCAGTACTTCTGGAACCCGCAAATATAATAGAAAAAATAATCCCAAAATATTCTGGTATTCCAGCAATAATCTTTTAAACCCTGCCACCAAACCCAGTCCCTGTCCATATCCTGACATGCCTCCTGAACAAATAGCTAGAATCTTCAACCCTCATTTTATTGACACTATTACTAAAATTGCTGCCTCTTTCTCTTCATCTCTCCCAAATACTATACCTACAAGCTCCTCTTCTTCTTCTTCTATGCAATTCTCCTTACCTCAGAACTACCATACTACCTCAGATATTCTGAATCATACCACTCCAGGCATTAACAGCTCCATACCTAACTGCTCACAACAATCATACCAACCAGAATACATTCTCTCTCCCATCTCTACCAGTTTCATCAAAAAACTCTTTCTGAAATTAAACCTTGCTGAAAGTCAGCAGATAGAATTCCTGCCAAGTTTCTTAAAATTGCTACCGACACATTGGCCTACTCTATTAGCATACTAATTAACAGATCTATCCAAGAATCCTATGTCCCCATTCCTTGGAAAAAAGCAATCATCCTTCCCTTTCATAAAGGTGGTCCTTCAACCGACATTTCCAACTTCCAACCCTTTGCTGTCTTCTCCCATTTCTAAAATACTAGCAAAATGTGTGTAAAAACAACTCTTAAGCTACCTACTAAAAAACAACATCTTCTCCCCTGTACAGCATGGGTTCTGCCCAGGTCACAGTATATCCATTGCATTAATATCCTTCTTAGACTTAATTAATAAAGCTCGAGACTCAGGCTACTTGGTATCTGCACTTTTCTTAGACCTATCAAAGGCATTTGATACCATTTCTTCCTCTATCCTTCTCTCAGCTCTCAAGCATAGGACTGTCTCCCCAGTCAATAGATTGGTTCAAAAGTTACCTCTCCAACAGAGAACATACTGTCAGATGGCAAAATTCCATTTCCCCTTACCTTCACAACCCCACAGGAGTACCCCATGGTTCAGTTTTAGGCCCACTACTGTTTAACATTTTTATCAATAATCTTCACCTAGCTATCCAGCAGGGCTCCCGAGTCCAATATGCAGACAACTCCACTATAGACTGCTTTGTGCCAAATACAAAACTTTTACAGCAAAATACTCGGGCAGTATTTTCCACTGTGGAGACCTGGCTTCACAATAATCACCTTTCTTTAAACCCCCCCAAAAAAACTAAAAGTATTATCTTTACACTCAATTAGAATTCCTCTATCAATAAAGATGACCTTGATATTTTCTCTCTCAACTCTACTAAAATAGAGTTAGTAACCTACACTAAACTGTTAGGAGTAATAATTGCTGAGAACCTTAAATTTGATCTGCACATCCAAAATAATATAAACAAGACTGATAAAAAACTAGGGTTGCTCTACAGACACAATATGTTTCTCTCCCTCCTTAATAAACAAGCATTAGCCCTATCTTACCAATTACCATCTCTAACCTACGATGCACCTATACTAACCAACTTGCAGTCTTCCCTGACATTAAAATTGGAAATATGCTAGAACAAGATAGCTAAATTTGGCACTAACCATCGCAGTTCTACTCACGTCTGTATAGTCCTACAAAAATTATAATGACCTGAATTCCCTCACTTTCTAAAGCTCACAATTATGCTTAAACTTATTTATAAAATACAGGACTGTCCTGTACTTAGTTCCTTATTAACCCTTTACAACCCCATTAGGCCTCTGCAATCTGAGCAACATCTTCTTCAAGTTCATAAACCTGAATTACCTGCAGGCCAATTATTATATTATTGGACCATTGGCAGAAAATTGAATAATTTGCATTCCTCTATCCACTTACAACAAAGCCCCTATAATGTCATAATTATCTCCTCTCCAACTGGACATATAACTGCTCAATTCCTTCCTCTGCTATTACTTAATGTATTATCCAATTTCAAGTCTGTTTATACCTTAACTTCTGCTCAAATACTTTGTTTTCCTGATAATTTATTCTGAATGTAAGTCCTTAATTCCACCTCTTGTCTTCTATAACTCAATTATCCCTTTCCCCTTTACTCTCCATTTTTCCCTGTTTTCATTCTACATCACTCCTCCTCATTCATTCCTCATTCTCATCCTCATTCATTCCTCTTCATTCTTTCCTATTGCTCTCCCATGTTTATTGCTCCATTCCATTTACTATTTTCTCTCTCCTCTCCCCTTTTTTCCCTCTTTTTCAACCTATTTCCTACTCGGATAAATGGAGCTGTTCTCCACAGGCCTCCACTGAAAATGCTCTTACCTTGGCCCAGTGGACTTTCCTAGTAATCAAGTGCCAATAAATACATAAATAAATAAATAACAAGCTATTCTTAGGAGGACATAGTGTAGCAAGGATAGAGTGGAAATTTGCTCTGCATGTGCATAATTCTTATGAATGATTATATTTTGTTGGCTGGGGCAGCAGAAATAGTAATCTTGCTAGGGTAGAATACAATGGCTTAACACAGTTATTGGTCTATGATGTTTATCTGTGTTTGACCTATCGTATGCATTCCTTATTTAATTTATCTATTTAATTCTTCCATTGACTTTGCAGCCCAGGTGTTACTGGAGCTTGATAAATGTTCATACTCTGGTCAGTTGCACCCTACTTTTCTGGGAAGACATGCATGAACTGTCTGTAAATATATTGAGACATATTGTCTCATATCTTTAAGCCGCAGTGGTGCAGCGGTAGCATTGTTGCCTCACAGCAAGAGGTTCTCCCGTTCGATTCTCAGCTGGAGCACCTTCTGTGTGGAGTCTGCATGTCCTCCCCGCAATCGAGTGGCGTTTGAAAGACATGCATGAATGGGCGTGCCTTCGTTGAAGGTTGGGCGTCGGGCTGGCACCTTGGCACTGTAAAAATCTACTGCCAATCATTAGCAGACTGGAGTTCCACTGTGGCGACCCTAACCGGGAAAAGCCAAAAGAAGAAGAACATTGTCTCATATCTTTGAAAGTCTCCATTGGGTTCTAACACTGACAGAACTGTGAAAAAATCTCTCTTATTCAAAGTAATGATGACATTACTTTGATGACCATGTTGTAGCCCTACAATAGGGAAAAGGGTCTTCACTAAACTTGGACCATAACATTGAATCAACTAATTGGAGAAAGAACATCTGCTATAAGAAACTGCTTGTAATAGCTTGCATGGCATTATATATGTTGCTGTAGATTTGTAGACTTAAGTGTAACTACAATATTTACAATTATTACATAAAAGGTATCACTCTGCTAAGAGAACTATTGTATTATGTATTTTGATCCTCTGAAGCCAGGGTCATGGCTAAAAAGTATCAATAGATCAGTCCAAATTTCAGAAAGATAAATAAATTATTATATACTAGTCCTGGAATGTGATCATGAGTTTGTAAAAGATCACCTAAAATCTAGAGAAGATGAACCTTTGTATTTCTAAACTGGAGAAAATATGCTTCAATTTAACTCTCAAATCAGCCCATCTTTTTGTGATTTTGTTTCGATTTTGTCTGTATCACAAATGAAGTGTCACTTTTCTTTCTGTCCTCAGAGCCAATTACTTTACACATTGTGCCGGCAGTCTTGATAGCCTGGGTTTAATCAGGCTAAGATTCTTTACAAACACACACACACACACACACACACACACACACACACACACACACACACACACACACACACACACACACACACACACTTGTCCCTTCAGCAGTACTAAATGTATCTCCCTTCTTACAAATGGCAGAATGCTAACCATGTTGTCTTTGTAAACTGTTTCTTTAACTGCAAGAATACCCTTTCTTGTTTTGTCATGTACCTTTACAATCCTTCCCTCTAAAGAGCATCCTGTAAGTTTACAGCTTTAAACTTCAGCTCCTACTGACCTTGTTGTTTGCAGGGGTTTTATGACTTTTGTAGTTCTCTCTAGTCTGCTTTGTTAATTGTTACTCTGACCACTATACATCAAGTGAGGAAAGTCCACTGCTTATAACTAACAGCTTTTGCTACCATAAACAACTTATTACACTGCTTTATCCTATAATTAATATTAATTCAACATTTAAACATATATTGTTTTTGCACATTTTGTTGTACTACTATGCAGTTTTGCTGCTGCTCACACACATTTTATTACTGTGAGGTCTTCACTGCACATTGTTCCTTATCATCTTCCTTCCTAACTTATTTAGAAACTTCTAAGTTATCGGTCCAAAGCATTTTGTCTGCTACAATTTAAAGTCTAACTAAACAGAGGCTTGCTTTGAAAGTTTAAGAATATATGGTTTATCAAGCTTTTTATTTTTATTCCTGTTATAGTACGGTGCATTTGTGCATTTGTTTTGGAAAGGAGGGCAGACTGAATGTTAAACCTACAAATAGAGGAAGTTTGTTATGCATGAAAGTGAAATTACACAACAGTGATGGTCAGAATAAAGCAATAAATTGTATTTACATAAGGAGTAACACATTTAAGAAATATGATGCTAGGATATTTGTTTGAGGAAACAAATGTTAACTGTTTTTTTCTCAAATTTAAGGAACTGCTGAGAAGGTTGAGAGGACTATATTGAAATGTTTTCACTATACTGTATTTTGTTCCTTGACTTGGGTGAATTATTTAGTCTCTCACTAACTGCATCCCCGCCTCACCCTTATTTTCATCATAACATTGCTGTTCAACCTATCATTTTTGTCTGTCCTGATAATGTAACTAATTGGCTTTTATCATGCATCAAAATCCTTTCCTCATATTGTCTCTGCCATTTTAAAACCAGCTGTGCTGTGTTTTGCCTTAAATCTTACAGACCTTACTTCCACTTAGCATATTTGTTATTCAGTCGTTGATTTTTGTTCCTTTCAAAGTTTTGTACAGTGTAGGGCCTGCACTGCAGAATGTAATGGATTTGATGTCAGGCTTCCCCATTCAGTGAACATGCAACCTCTAATCTAATAGAGAAATGGAGCAGAAATTATAAATTTACTTCCTTCCTCCATTTAGAACAGCATTCATGTCAGTAACACTTTTTACCAAGGTGGTGGATTATTAAATAATATGCTTACTTAAGAAATAAAATATCCTTAAGCTGCACCATACAGCAATTGAACAGGTGAACGTCTTGGTTGCAGTCAGGGCAGGGGCGGCTCGTCCTATCGGACTGCCGGACTGCAGCCCTCCCACCTAGAAAATAAAAAAAAAAATCTGTGAAACATAAAAACAAAGACTGCCTCCCACCTAGAAAATAAAAAAAAAATCTGTGAAACATAAAAACAAAGACTGCCTTTACCAGCAGTCCTGATATGGATACATAGGTGCCCAGCAATCATTGCTGTGAGGTACCAGGAATCTGTGCGGTGATGACTGCACAGAGCAGAGGAGCTCTGGACTGCTTCAGCCGCAGTCAGAAGGAGAAGAGGACTGAGCTGCTCTCGTGGACCAATGAGGAGAGGAGGACTGAGCTGCGAGCTGCTGTCGTGGGACTGTTTCAGTGCGCGGGCTTCGGGTAGGTGTTTGGATTGTGGGCTGTTCAGTCGCTTCGTGGATCGGTCGCTTGGATCAGTCTGTGGACTTGCTGTTCGTCAGGTAGGTGGGTGAAGGGCTGTGTGTTGGTGGGCTTTGGATCAGTGTAGTGTGTGTGTTCAGTCGCTGGGCTTTGGATCAGTGTAGTGTGTGTGTTCGGTCGCTGGGCTTTAGATCAGTGTAGTGTGTGTGTTCGGTCGGCCGGTCGCTGGGCTTTGGATCAGTGTAGTGTGTGTGTTCGGTCGGTCGCTGGGCTTTGGATCAGTGTATGTATGTGACTCAACTTGAACTGATAGCAGCAGAAATTGTGTCCAAGAGTGAGAGAACATAGGAGGAAACACAAACTCAGAAAAAAGGAATGAATTATCAATATTTCATATCTTAACTTGGGAAGCTGGTACTGTGGGGTTGCAGTTCAAACTGTTTATTTATTTATTTATTTATGTTCTTTACAGAGACGGTTATTTACTTTCTTACTTATTTATAGTTTAAGCCTTGCAAATGTTTTTAGACTTGATCAATGACTTTAGTTTTATTAAAAGGTTTGTTCTGAGTCACTCACAGTGTACAGTCACATCATAATCTCTATTACTTCTCATTAGCACACTCCATTTTGCTAGATGATGCTTACCTTACTAATCATGGCCCCCTATACAGTAGTTACACAACACAGTGTTTTATACACTGCTGGCAGGGCTTGGTATGTAATATCGTACTACTCAGATATACTACACATGCTGTAAATATGCAGCCTGGGTGAAAATTTGTAGTGAGATGATAACCTCAAAACCCCTGCAGTACTTTACAACAAAAGCAACCTAAAGAATAAGTACTTTGCAGCATTTATTCAGAGCTCTGCAGTTACTTTCAGTGGAGTACTACATACAGTGTACCCCTACAGTTCTTATTAGTACAACCAAAATCTGTTAGCTGTTCTTCCTTATTGTGCAGTATCTGACACACCTAACTAAAGTATTCTATTGTGGTAATTACACTTTATGTACTATTTCCAGCAGCTGCCAGGAATTATGAAATAAATACTGAAACATTTCCTGGAACACTGTAGCATTTATAATCCATAACTGATGGATGGCTTTATTTTTACACCTAGCGTGCAACACAGTTAAATGTAGACGCCATGTCACACATAGCCTTTACTTATACCTTGCAGAAGATTTCATGTGTAATGAACATGATAAGCATTACATGCTGCATGATATATTACTAATGGAGCAGCATAGCTAGACATGGGCAGTTTGTGTTCAACAACTGCACAACAAATATCACATTATTTTGCAGTACTATAAGCAGTACATAATCATTGCATACATTTATTGTTGTTAGGGTATAGCATCTCAATATTCTATGTGAGAAAGACCTCCTCATTTAGTAGTGACTTTCTTAACCCCTAAATTGTCAAGCAGCTTCCACTATGAGTGGACTAAAGCAAATGCACCAAGGATGGTAATCCCTGAACTGTGTTCACCAAAAACATCTTGCCAAAAAACACTATTTAAAGTGTTTTGAAAGGAGCAAGGCCCCCCAACCTCCTGAACTTGCACATACCAACTCCATGGTTGCACCAACTCGAAGAAGGAGAAAGTTTTCCCCAAAAGGGAATCTCTGCTGGCATATCTCACAGACAGTGATTTCCTTTGGCTTAACTCTGATCTTCAGCAAGTTGAAGTTTGGGAAGTCGAAGTTCGAGAGTTCAAACTTCATCCACCAGTGGGATAACACATCAAAAACTACAAAGAGGATGCTTGTGATAGCAGGATCAATATAAGTGATGACAACAAATGCTCTAAACAACCGAAATGAGAAGCTTTGCATCATGTCTATTTGTTTAATGCTGATTGTTACAGATACTTTTTATTGTGAAATACAGAAAAAAATAATTATCAATGTTACTGTCTGTGAAATGCTCAGTTACATTATCGTAGCACAGCATATATTATCATGAGCTACAGTTCATATTCACTTTACACACTCAGTATATGGATATACTGCTATGTGTATAGAAGGCATACTGAAAGAGCATGTTATATTGTATGGAGTTTCACTGGGATTTGCAGATGGCCGGCTATATTTTCCTGGTTTAGTACATTTGTTGACACTTTGCCAGAATGCTTTAGGGTGTGCCGTATGAAATTATTCCAATTTGGTAAAAAATATTTGTTTGTCTTTGTGAATTCCTGGTTTGGTTAGGTTATGGGCAGCATTGCAGTTATGATAGCTATATATGTTTAAGTTGTTTTTCCATTCTTTCCATGTTTTATCTCTAAATTTCATTATGTGTTTTGTTTTAGTTGTTAGTCAAGGAGCAGGAGATCATTTGATTTTCTGCTTGCCTATCAGTGCTATGGAATTTAATAAGTTAAAGAAGGTTTGGTTCACAGGATCATAGGAAGTTACTACGCTATTGGCCTTAAGGCCCTTATAAGCCTAGCCAAGAGTTTAGCCCACGTTTAGACAAGTCAGCACCCAAAGCCCCTGTCCAGCAGAGACACAGATGGAATCCCAGGGTTGCATTTTCTGTTTCCCATACAGTTATCAAGGTTGCCCTTAAAAAGGGATAATAAGGTACTCTGCTTGACGTGGAGCGGTAGTCTATCCCACAGACAGGGGAGTCTCTGGGACATAAATCTGTCCTGCCAGTAAGTCCTATTGATGTCCTAGACCAGCTTGAGATCACGCGTATGGGTTACTTGAGTGGAGCTTGACTTGAGGATATGCAGCGGTCCCATTAAGGTGGGGTCTGAGATTGCTCTGTATATCAGACAGATGTCACCTCTAAGAAATCTGTATAAAACTGAGTAGAGGGATAGGGCTTTTAGCCTATCTGTGTAGGGTAGATGCTTGAGGCCATGGATTCTCCTGATGAGGAATCTCTGTGGTCTCTCCAGCTACTTCATGTGCTTTGTGAGGTACATGCCGAAGGGGGCATTGTACTCAATAATTGGCCTTATAAGGGAAGAATACAGGGATGTTATGACCTCTTTATCCCTGGATGAGATACCCTTACTCATGAGGTGGGCTACATATACAGCTTTCTGTACAACGTAAGCAACATAGTGGTCAAAAGTCAGGTTGCTATCAACCTGGGTGGCCAAATCCCTCACTACTGATTGCATGCTTAGGATGTTGTTATTAATGTGATATGTGGGAACGTCACTCTCCCAAAAGGGGATGATGATGCATTTTTTGGCATTCAGCTTGAGGCCATGTTTCTGGCACCAGTCATTTGTTTGGGTGAGACCCTCTTGGAGGACATCCAAATCACTTGGGGAATTGATGATCGCACCCAGCTTGCATTCATCTGCAAACTTGGTCAGCCATATCCTACTGGTTTTGGCCTGCACCTCAGAGAAGTATATCCCAAATAACAGAGGCCCCAAGACCAATCCCTGGGGTACAACACTCGTTACGGGTCTACTGCTTGAGATGACTTCCCTAATTTTGATTAGGTGGATTTTAGCAGTGAGCCAGTTTGTTACCCATCTGGCAACATATGGATTGATGCCTAGTTGAGAGAGTTTATCTATTATGCCCAAGTGGAAATAGTGTCGAAGGCTTTGGCCAGATCAGGATAGGCAGTGTGCACTGTCTTCCCCCTGTCCATGGCTTTGGTGACAGTGGCAAAGAAGTTGACCGATTTACCAGACATGACCTCCCCATGAAAAAGCCAAACTATGTGGGGTCGAGTGTTTGGAGGTTGCCGATGTCCCTATTAATGAGGTCCATAATAATCCATTCCATGGCCTTGCAGATCAGGCTAGTTAGGCTGTCTATAATTTCCTGGATTGGTGGATGCTCCACGTTTGTGTAAAGGGGATGACAGTGGCTGTCCTCTACTTGGCTGGGACAAAGTCAGTACTCAGGCTTTGGTTGAATAAGGCACCTAATGGTGCTGCACGTTCATGCCTGAGTTCATGTGAGATGCAACCTGGGATGTTATCGGGTCCCATGGAGGCTGTATTTTTTGCCTTTGAGAGGGCAGTGATGACCTGTTCCCTAGAGATAAGGTGTGAGGGGCAGGTACTGGGGATGTCCTGATTTACTGATGGGGGGGACACAGGGGTGAAGTTTTCGCTGAATCTGTCAGTCAGTAGATTGGCTATATCTACAGCATTTGCATATGTCGTGTCCTTGATCACCAGTTCTGAACAGATCTGGGTGCTTCTTTAGTAGTTGTGGCCAATTTGGACTCTAAGTTGGTTTTAGAGAATTTCACTAGTGCTCTTATTTGCTTGTTCAGGCTAAGGAGAGATTGCTTCCAGTTGGGCACCTGCTCCTTCTTGGTCTTGGACAGCAATTTTATTTCTTTTGTTATATAATCCATTTATTGCAGATGTCCACCAGGCAGGTTTACTCTTCCTTGTGGAGGATGATTTTGTCCTGTCAGGTATTTCTGATTCCATGCATCTATATAAATGCTCGTATAGTATTTTGGTGTAAATGTGGGCATTGGTGCTAGTTCCTACAGAGGGGGAGGGGGCTGTGAAGCTGTTTATACCAAACCTCAAGAGGTTGTAATCAGCTTTGAAGAAATTTTTTTTGCTTGACCCTAGCTAGATGGGAGTCAGGGGAGATGGTGACTTTGAAAGGGACCACTTTATGGCCGAATCTTACCAGGGAGGATGATACTGTAGGGGTGCTGCAGTGGTTACACATGTTGGTTAATATCAAGTCCAAGATATTATCACATTTTTGGGGGGTATCAACTAGCTGTTCTAAGGCATTTACAGTGATAAAACTGAGGAATCTCTGGGCATTTGTGTTCTGGCATGAGTGTTTTTTCCATTCTATGGTTGGGTAGTTAAAGTCACCCAGGATCATGGTAAAGGGTTGAATCTTGATAGATATGAAGAGGTCCAGATAGGTGGAGTGTGCATCTTGAGTCAAATTTTCAGGCCTGTAACTAGATATGATTTGAATGGGGGTCTTGCCAATGGTTAACTGCATCTGTAATGTCTCCTGCTTGTCATACTGTTTGGCCAGCCTGAAGGTGTGTGTATCTTTAATATATATATATATATATATATATATATATATATATATATATATATATATATATATATATATTGAAACTCCACTTCCTTTGGCTTTGCTGCCCAGAGTTTGGGGTCTGAATGTATGATAGGATAAGTAACCAGGTAAGGCTGGGGTATTCTCCAGAGCTTTGAACCAGGTTTCTGTGACCGCACAAATGTCAGCATCTTCCAGGGTTAAGAATGCTTGCAATGAGTGCAGTTTCATGTGTGGGCTCCTAGCTGAAATATTAGTTTAATAGTTTAGGTTCATAGGTTTATACTAGGCTAGTAACCACCAATGTCTTTATAAGCCTAGCCATGTAAACCCATCCACTTTTGTTCCCAAGTACCTTGGATGTCTATATGGTAGAATATGTTATTAAAGAGGTAGCTAAAGGTTATGTGGGGTGGGTATAGTGTGCTTCCAATTCTCAAAGCTCTCCAGCTCTGACGTACCCCTCCAGTGGCTTAACAACCAAAATTTCAAAGTGACATGATTCCTCCATATACAAAACCGGAGTCCTTGAACAACTAAGCTGCCATTCCAAATTTTCCCAAGTTTTCTAGCTCTGTAGTACACCTCCAGAGGCTTTATCAACCAAATTCCAAAGTAACCTGGTTCCTCAATATGCACAATGGGAGACCTTGAATACCAAAGTGGCTATCCTAATGTATGTTTAGTGTATCTGCTGAAATTTTGTGCACTCATTTAGATTCCGGGTGCACGCTACCAGGGATACTCGGTTAGCAATATCTTTTCATGTTGTTCTGCCCCTATTCCTTGTGTTTCTATTATTGTTTCCCTTAGACCATGTTTCAGTAGTAAAATGCATTAGCAGTTGATCTTAACACTAAGAGACTAATCCTCCAGTACCAATTTACATAGTTGGGAATATTTATTTTTCTCCCTCCCACTTCTCCTTCTCAAAAGTCTCTACACCCTTTATCAGACCTTCACTTCCTTTAATGTTTATGTACGTGCTTCTCTCAGTCCATCTGCCACTTTAGTTAATTCCTAAACCTTTTTTCTCCTACCTTGCAGTTCCAAAGTTGGTGATAGTTTTTTTTTGTGTGTCTTTTTACTTTGGCTTTTTTGTGTCTGGTTGAGGGTGGGTGCAAACCACTCAGTTCACCCTCTGCTTTGCTTGGGACTCACTCCGCTTCCCTACTCTACCTCATTCCTACCCACCCCCATTTTACTCAGATTTATGCTTCTATAACTATGCCCTCTGCTTAATCAACTAATCATCCAAAACCAATTTTATCCCTCCCACCTATCACCCAATTTCAGCCAACTCTCTCTGCATTGCTGTTCTAACCACTTTCTTCCTAAACCACTCCAACCCAACTCACACTCAAACTATCCCTAACTTCTTTGATTCAATCTCTGGAGCCATGGATAAGGGTAAGGTGGTTCACACGGCCTATCTAGACCTTGCCAAGGCATTTGACACCATCCCCCACTCTGGAATCATAGATAAACTTACTAAGCTGGGCATTAATCCCTACGTCACCCAATGGGTTGCTAACTGGCTTACTGACAGAACCCACACTGTAAAAGTAGCCGACTCCAAATCCAGCTCCAGACAAGTGACAAGTGGAGTACATAAGGGTTTAGTTCTGGGACCGGTCTTGTTTGGAATCTACTTCTCTGAAGTACAGGCCAACACTAAGGGACACTGGCTAACAAAGTTCGCAGATGACTGCAAACTGGGAGCCATTATTGAATCCCCAAATGATGTGGATACTCTACAAAAGGGCCTTACAGAAACAGATGCTTGGTGCCAGAGCCATGGGCTCAAGCTCAATGCCAAGAAATGTATAGTTATCCCCTTTGGGAAAAAACATGTACCCGTGAATTACCATATAGGTGGCAGTACATTAAACACCGAAAGTGCGATAAGAGACTTAGGGACACAGGTGGACAGTGGTCTCACCTTCAATAACTACATCACCACAACAGTCAGGAAATCCTTCTATGTGGCACACCTCATCACTAAGGGCTTTTCATCCAGAAAAAAGGAGGTTATTGTCCCACTGTACTCACCCCTCATTTGACCCATTATAGAATACAACGCCCCGTTTGGTAGGTACCTCTCAACACATCTGCAACAACTGGAAAGGCCGCAGAAATACCTCACTAAAAGAATCACAGGCCTAAAGCAGATGCCCTATGCTGACCGCCTTAAAAAACTCCAGCTATACTCTGTCGCATATCATCTACTCAGAGGTGATCTCTGCTTAACATACAAGGCCATGTCAAACCCAGAGCTGTTGGACATGCTACACTTAAGGAAATCCCAATCCCTCAGAGCCACATGCTCCAGGGATCTAAACCTTGTCATCAAAATAAACAAAACATGCTGGAGGGATAGGTTCTTGACCCAGAGACTCCCCAGACTCTGGAATAGATTGCCCATACATGTCAACCAAAGTGCCTCTTTGGCCGTCTTCAAAAGGAACCTTGACGATTGGATGGGAGAAAGGAAATTCACCCTGGGGAGTACGTCAATCGCCCTGCTAGACAGAGGTCCAGGGAAGTAAATAGTGTGGGAAGAAATAGCCAGGGAATTGTTATGGCTAGGCTTGTATAGGCCCTAGGGCTGATAGCCTAGTACCAGCCTATGAACCCACTCTCTTCGATCCTTATTACCTCATAACTCACACCGATGCCTTAACATTCATCACTCATCACTCTTTTCTACTCTAACTCCTCCATTTTTAATATGCTACTATTCACTGTATTTCTCATCACATTACTCACAACATCTTATCACATTTCCTCCTTCCACAATCTCCAAGTCCTACATACAATCACACCAACTACTCATTTCTATCCTCCTTCATCTTACCTGCTCATCTCCATCAGCATATCTCCCCAACTGTTCTGTAACACACCCATCCATCTTTTTACACTATAATACCCTTCGACTCAAATACCCCCACACATCCTGCACAAGTACTATAAACTTATCATCAATCTCTCACACAGCTACTTAATAAAGTCCTATCTACTTTATGTCAGAGGTGACATTCATCCTAATTCAGGCCCTAACCCACACTTTCAGGCACCCATCCAGGGGCGGCTCGTGCTATAGGACTGCGAGACTGCAGCCCTCCTACCTGTAAAATGGGTCCCCCACCTGTAGAATACATAAAATAAAGTCTCCAGTCCCCCCACCGTATAACATATAAAAATAAATAATATCTCAGACTCCGCTCATGCATGCTTAGTTCCTGTCTACTGTGTTAGGCAGACCAGAACTCCAAGCATGCATAGGCATTCCTGAGTTTGACAGCTCAGTATACCATGATTTTGTGAGGGGGGAAGGGCAGCAAACTCAGACAGCCCCAGCTGAACTATACCTCTCAACTGTCCAGACTTTTGCAGAATGAATAGATTTTTGCTTCTTATTTTTGGTTTGTTCCTCATAAATTTTGTGGTTTTCTGCCAAATCATTTAGGAATGAAGTCACTAAATAATGACAGACATTGAGTTTCAGACGTCATAACCTTCAGAAAAATGCATGCTAAAGCAAGACCTGTTATTCTGTCAACTGTCTTAGATTATACAAGAGCTATTTTTAGTACTGTTTGCATATTCCTCCAATATATTTGGCCTTGTCCAGATTTCCTGCATTAAGAGGTTGAGAGGTACGTGCAAATAAATCGCTTTATAGAATTAGGACTATTCAAACCTCTCAACTGTCCCCAATTTTGGCTCAAATGTTGCTGTCTCCCTAATAACCCCTCTGCAAAATGGCAATTTTGGAAGAAAACGTGGAGTGTTTACAATTATAAATAACTGTAATGATCAGAGTTATAGATTACATTTATTTCGGAAATGCATGTAGATCTTATTTTGTCAGCTGCTTAAGTTAACAGTACTAATTTTAAAAAGGTGTCACTTCTTTGACAGTTTCCCAGCTGTATTGTGTGGCAATTTTATATTTTTGCATAACATTTTTGGTCTGTTTTTCATAAAATTGTGGTTTTCTGGCAAATTAGTAGCAAATCATTAAAGACTGAAGTTAAAAAATAATGGCAGACATTTGAGTTTCAGATTTCATACCTTCAAAAATTCATACTAATGCAAGACCTACTACTATTCTATTATCTTTCTAAGTTTATAAGAACAATATTTAAACATTGTCTTTATTTTTGGGCCTGTGTCCCACTTCTGTGTATGGCTTTGTCCAGATTTCTTGCTCTGAGGTTGAGAGGTATGAGTGTCAGAGCCATCACCGTCAGGCAGAGACATTTCAAACTGTGACCTACTTGTTGCACTCCACTCCCCATTGTAGTGGCTCTGGATGTGTCCAAGCAAGGCAAGGAGCAGTTATGCAGTGTAAGTGTGTAGAGTATTCCCCCATCCAAGGTAGACCACAAGTACAACAGTGGCTTTTCATTTGTCCTTAATTTTGCAGAATGTTCTGGTTTTCTGTCATATTTTTATACTGTTGATTTATGCTTCTTATTATTCAGAAAATGCATGTTGTTGCAATGCCCTGTTGCTCTGTATTAAAGTAGCAATGCTTTATTGACCATCAGGTAAGCTTGTTGGAGATCGTAAGCTGCAAGTAAGCTTTAATAAGCATACTGTTAAAGAATTACCAACATTGAAAGCCTTTTCATTGTTGCCATGCAGAGAATATTTACATAACTAGATAACATATAAGCCTTAGGTATTGAAATGCATATGACAGTATTTGAAATAAAGGACAGGATTACAGTATTTTCAGAAGCTCATTACATTTGTTGGAGACTTGCAGTTATCTTTTCAGGCTTTACCCATAAACTAAACAGAATGCCAATATATCATGTGTGGTCCATAACTTGTGCAGTAATCCTTTAAGCAATTTATCTTGAGCTTGTTTCTTGTTCGCTGTTCATTTTTTACTTTGATCATGTGTTCCCCATGAAAAAAGTAGATATTTGTTGTCAGGCAGCAGGTCTTTTTTGGATAAGAAACATTTTTACAAGTGGGGGTATCATAGAGATTGCTACTTTCAGCATGTTACTTGGTAATTTTATAAAGCTGAATGCAAATTATAATTAGAACTGCAGTGCAAGGAGAAGTGGTTTGAGTGCTGCTTGTTTTATTTTATACTTGATTTTGACTGGCATTCCAGTAATGTATTTAAAAAGCAATTTATTTTTTCATGCCTCACAACCTTTGTGTTTCCATCTAGATATTAAGTAAGTTGTCATGTAACCAATGCATTGAAATATGTTTTTCTTCTACACTTCATTTTGTCTTGAGTGAACTCTCGTAATGACAGTTTGGCACCCAGGGCAGCGTATTTAATTAAAGTTCCAGTTGTTGTGGTTTTGAGCATAGCTCCACCCCTTTCTAGTTGGTCACACCCCTTCCCATTGGCCCCACCCATTCAGCTGTCTCCTGCAGCCCCCCTTTAATTTGAAGTCACCAGCCGCCACTGAGTCAGGGTGTCCCACAGGGTTGTGTCCTAGGCCCATGTTTGTTTAGAGTGTATCTTTCAGACCTAACTTTTTCATCTGAGGTGTTCTACATTCTGTATGCAGATAACTTGAAATTGGGTAAATTGATTACATGTGTTACAGATGGGGCACGTCTGCAAAAGAACTTGACTAAACTGACCATTTCGGCACAGGAGAATAATATACAGATAAATACATCAAAAACTAAGCATGTGAGATTTGGAAGACATACATTGAGAGGTGAATATTTAATACATCACACAGTGATTGAAACTGTAGATTCATTTAAAGACCTGAGTATATGGGTAGATCCAGCTTTGTGGTTTTCTAATCACATCAAAAATTGACTAATGATAGCTATAGAACTACAGGTTGTATAAAAAGATTTATAAAGTCTAGGAAATCAGAAATGATGAAGTCATTGTTTGTTAGTTACATTAGACCCAAACTTTAGTATACAATAACAATATGGAAACCTTACAATAAAATATGCATGAGTAAACTGGAAAGAGTACAGTGGAAATTTACCAAGGGCATCCATGGATGTGAAAATTTAAGTTATTATGGAAGACTAAAATATCTGAACTTGTCGAGTTTCATATAGAGGAGACCTTATTCAGGTATATAGCGCATTTAGAGACAACTACCTCTGGGAATGTTTGGGGTTATCAAAAAGTACTAGAGAATCATCAGACAACCTATGTAGAATGCTCTATAGGAATGAGAAGTGTAATAATTGGTTCTCTGACAAAGTAGCTGATGCATGGAACAGAATACCAAATTAATTAAAGCAAGTACTAGTTTAGATATTTTTAAGAACAGCCGGGACACTTATTATGGGAACAACTGTTTGGTATATTGGCAGGCTAGAAAGGCATTAATGCCCATGCTCGAAATATTTGCATGTATATATGTATGCATGTACATATATGTAACTGACAATCTACATTTATCATGGTCTACTGTTACTGCAAGTGATAACTTTCTTATCTTTACTGATTCTATCAGACTCAGGTGAGATTGTACTTAGAAATGTTGAGTGCATACAAAATCTCTACCACTGGATGCATTGGGGTATGATTCACTAAGAACATTTGTCAAAATTTGAAGTGAATCAGTCCATTGTTCATAACTAGTGTGCAAGAAGTGAAGTTAATTTATTTTGTCCTTTCAATGAACTGGAATTATTTTATAGTTATCAAATATTTATCTTGACTATTCAAGCCCCGTTACCAAATTATACTGAGTGCAATTCTAAATGTGAAATTTATCATTGTATGATGCCCTTTGGAAGCAGCAAAGCACTGAAATGAAATGTTACTTTATGATTTTTAGTGTGCTAGAAGTGAAAGAAAAATATTATATCCATCCATCCTTTCAAGCAAGAGTAGAGCACAAATTTACAGAATCAAACTGCTAGCAAAACAGAAGTGTAATAATCCATCATGACTCTTTACTTCGTTCTGAAAACATCGAGTATTAATTTAAATAATAAAGGCTACCATATCTAAAGAGCTATGAGAGAGGGGGCTTTCTTTAAGATATATGCCCCCCAAAAATCAGACAGTATGTGCCAAATACCTCGATAACTTTTTAATTCAAAGATAGCCCTTTCACACAAAGACATGCAGCACCATGATGGGGTGTTTACGTGGGTGTGCTAGATGCTATTGTGGTAGTTTGGTGGAGAGGCATGTGGTCTTCCTTCCAGAACTGCTTCTGTAAAGGAATTTCTTGGATGCCTAGATTAGTATGGCCGCTCCTTCCCCGACATGGGAGTTAACACAGCAAAGGTCAGTGCTCATCCATCACAGTAGAAGTAAGTGCTGGTGAGTTTAGTGGTAAGGTAGTGTTAGGAGGTGTGTGCCCAAGTGTATGTAGGGATTGCATGTGTGAGTTTTCATGGGACTTTGTGGCTGCTTGGGAGATAGCAGTGGGGTAGTTATGGGGGTAAATTAGGCAGGAGTGTTTGTGTGTGTGCATGTCTGACTATGGGTGTATGGATGAGTGCCTTTGAGTGTGATCAGGTGAAAAAGGGGGCTGTTTTGTGTATGTATATATGTGTATCTGTGTGTGTGTTTATGCATATGTGTGTGTGTGTGTGTGTGTGTGTGTGTGTGTGTGTGTGTGTGTGTGTGTGTGTGTGTGTCTCTCTCTCTCTCTCTCTGACTATAAGTGTATGGATGAGTACATCTGAGTGCCACTGGATGGAGAAGGGGCAGTTTTGTGTATGTATATGTTTGTGTGTATGGGGGGGTGGCTGTTATACTTCCTCACACCCCTAGACTAACAAACAGAGTCTGTAACAATGGGTGGGAGAAACCCCTATCCACCAGGGGTAACTCTATACCTTAATGGTACTAAAACAGTACGGAGATTAGGGGAAAGACTAGACACCAGAGATAACTCATATTTTGGGTCTATATTAGGTGATCCAAACTTTAGGTAACTGAATACCTAAAGGTCGACACCCAAACTGTGAAAGCTGTAAACATTGAATGGCCACTTCCGTGAATTCTTTCGTAGGGAAAGAATTTGCTTGGCCATTATCGGGAATCTTCCCTTTTCTCCAATGTAGAGTGATCTCGTAGTTGATATATTTAGTTGGTGGGCTGTGGGGGAAGGCATTCAATTAGGGTTTGCATTTTTTTTCCTTCGGCCAAACGAATTCTTTCCCCACAAAAGAATTTGCGGAAGTGGCCATTCGATGTTTACAGCTTTTGCTGTTTTGTTGTTGAGCTTTAGGTATTCAATTACCTAAAGCTTTGACTATATAATATAGACCCTATATCTCATGCCTTAATGCTACTTTAACAGCACAGGGATTCAGGGGAACACTAGACAACAGGGATATGCAATATGGCATGCCTTAAAGGTGCATGTTTAAATAAAGTGTGTGATGAAACCACTAAACACAAGAAAAAAGGCACTTAACAGACCTCAAACATTGTACCATCCCAACTCCACAGAGGATATTAGTCCTTGACATCACCAATAGATACCAGGGATTGAATTTTTAACTAATTACATGCTAAATAAAAAAAAGATATATAGGTGAAAATGGATTTGAACTCTGCATTATTATTATTATTATTATTATTATTATTATTACTTTACCATTTCTTACTCAGGAGAACTAACTACTTATATTAATGTCTCATATTCAAGTGAATTCAATAAACTCTGGAAGCATGAGGATTGTTTTAGTACAGAATATCCTATTTATTAAATAAAGGAGCACAATCCTTTTTTTAATTTTAGTCTAATTCATGGAGTTACTAATCAAACACTCTCTTACATTTTTGATTCTGTAAAATGTTTTTGACTGAATTACATTTACATTACACTATATTACATTTTCTTGAAAGCAAAATGAGATAAATGTCTTTTTACACTGCCATTTAACATTCCTCCTTCCCTTCATCTTTAAATTGTCCCTTACTTTTTTTCCATGTATCCCATTCCTTCTTGAATGCTAGTGTGGATTCTCTCTCCACCAACTAATTTGACCATGCATGCCAGGTGTCTATATCACTCGGGGAAAAAATTGCTTTGAAATATCCAGAGTAGTCACTTCCTACAATCTGCTGCTTGTTCCTCATGTTTTCTGTCAGTCCCTCCAATTCAGGGCGACCCATCCCTGCAATGATTTTGTGTACTGATAGTATATCCTTCAGTCTCTTCTAGTCTCAGCTGACAAGAGCTCTAGTTTCCCCTTAACTCTGGTCATATCCCTTCCTCTCCATGCTACAGATCTTTCTGGCAACTTTTCTTTGGATTCCTTACAGCAAGAAGCTTGTCCATGTATGGCTGCCTGAATGCACATAGTCTGGCCAGGGTTCTGTAGAGTAGAAGCATTACCTTCTTTCTTGTGATGTTTAAACCACTGAGGATAAAACCCAGTGTTTTGTTTCTTACTGTTATTGCCTTGTTGTTCTGCTCATGATGGTCCAGTCCAAATGTGATCCACATTCTGGCTGCTTTTCTCTTGTTACCAGTTCCACTCCACCTAGCTGATACTTTATAACAAATTGTTATGGCTCAAGTGTCTTACCTTTCCTTAGTTTGTACTGAATGTCATCTTGTACTCCTTCATCGCCATCCTGCACTGCTGCACTTATATAAGTATATCATCAGCAGGTAACTTGACCCTGTTCGCTATTCCCTCGAATATGTCTAGGACAAATGCATTGATGAGTACTGCACCAAGAATATATCCTCTCTGCTGCTCATCCTCCTCATTCTTGACTTCTGCCACCCCAACACTATGTATGCAGTAATCTAACTCCTTAACCCTGGTCCTACTTATAATCCTTCCTGCTTTCCTATCAGCTTCCTTTATGCCACTGAGTTGAAGACAATGCTGAAGCCTAGATAAACCACGTCTGCAGCTACAGTTACATTGTGTTCACCTGTACCCAGTCACAAAACTGGATCTGGTTTGAGAAACAGTTCCTTCTGGTACTGAGCCTGTGTTCATTGTTGTCCTGGAGAATATTGACGTTTAGAAGCATTGCCTGTCTTATCCTCAGGATTCTGTCTAAGGCTTTTCCCATTTATTTCAGGATAAAAACTTTTGGGGTATGAAATCATTTTAGAAAGCTGTTTTTAATCATTCATTCATTCTACAGTTCTGTGCAGTTGCACACATCACTTAAGCTCCATTATTCCTAGGGTTTGCATATTCTAAGATTGTTAGTTTAGCCCCCACTGACTTTAGTCTTTTCTTGTGGACCATAGGTTTTTCCTGCCTCCGGGGTCCTCCATCTCCATGAGATTTGTTCTGACCACATCCCTTGTCAAGGAGAGCCTGCCTCTCTGTGCAAAAATATCATTATAACTTGCATATGCTGTTTAATACCCCAACAGCCAGAAAATGGTGCTGCTGAGGAATGGTTGTCATGCTGCACCCCTACCAGTTAGCTCACTGTGCATGCAAACACAAGCTGCATTAGTTCTTTATCACAGGCTCGCAGATGCCATGACCCCTGACCCCTGCAAGCAGCAGAACTATCCGCAAGTCCTACATGTTCACCCAGCCAGCTGAGTTAAAATTTTCATCTTAATTGTTTGCATGCCATAACTAGATAAAGTCTTGATTCTGACGTACATGATCCGAGAGTGATTAACAGCTCTAATGTTGGAGGAGCTGGGCAGGGTGGTATAGGTGAGCAGCTGATGCCAGCTCACCCAACCTAGGAGGAGGGAACAGGTGCCTGTTGGGGAAGCAACATAGTTGCATTACCCTGATGATAATGTGGGAGAAATGTAAATACCAAAACAGGTAGGTGGGCACTGAGAGGCATGCTACCTTGTAGGAAGGGTCAATGCCTTCATGGAATTATCACATGCCTACTTATGTTATGTATCCCAGAATGTCAGTGATTGTTATGACATAACAAAAATCCCTTGTGCATGTAGTATTTATGATTCTGATGGTCACCTGGCTCATCTTCATCTCCATCTCCCCTTTCACAGGAAAACATTAGCACTCCTAAAAATACATTTACCTTACTTTTATTCCTGTATCACAAAAAAGGAATACAAAAAAGACCAAGAAAGCTTTGTCAAAGTTTCCGCAGTGCTTTTCCCCCCTCCCACCATCACAGATCTCAAATACATACCATCCTGGAGGCTGGTGACCCCACCTGGGAGGTAACACTTGCAGTGGAGGCTGAAGAAATAAGATGGGTGCCTAACAGCTGATGGTTAAGCTGCAGTGATAGAGGAAGAAATATAAGATAATAAGAGTCCTTATTCCCAGACTTCATGAGGTAACAGGCAATGTTAATCCTCTACAGCATATCAACCGTCAGCCAACTCCATCAGTGAGGTGAACAAGTGTAAGCCTCATCATTTCTGTGTCCCCATGTCAGCTGCTCCTGTTCTTGGACACTAAACAAATCAAAGTCAGGACAGTTGTGATGCATTCAGGCCTTTATCACTCTATGCCATGGAGCCAGAGTCAAAAATTAGGGCAGGTGAAGGAACAACTGCCATAAACTCAAGCAGTTAGTGGTGCAATTGGCTGCTGTTAACAGGACATGAGTAGAGTGCTGACATTTATTTAAGCAGCTGCAGAAGATTTTGAAGCTTTTGAAGCTTTTTAAATTAATGTATGTAGTAGCTTTCTGTATTAGTAACTATAACAAGGAAGTCTCATAAGTTTCTATATAGTTCATAGATACTTACTAGGCTATTGATCTGTGAAGATCTCAAGAGATCTAGCTGTATATTCTCGCAGATGTTTGCCCTTGTGCCTTCTGTATGAATAACTCAGAGGTGAACAGACCATGGATACACTGGAACAGTTACATGTTGCCACTATTCATGAGGGAGTTCGCTATAGTTTAAAAGAAGATTGTTTTTAACTAAAAAACATGAGCACCATTATAAACTGTAGCAAACTCTTGGCTAACAGTTTGCTACAGTTTAAAAGAATAAATTATTTTTTTTAATAAAATGTGGGAAAAGAAAGTCTTTTTTTCTGTTGCTCTTCAATAGAAGAGCTGGGGGCAAGGCTCTAACATTAATATGTCGATCACTACAAGGTAGTGATCAGCTAATTACATTGAATGTTTTTTTTTTCTCACTGAGGGGGTAGCGCATTGGTAAGTAGTACGGGCATAGGGCTCTGGTGGAGCTAGCTATGCTTCGAGTACAATGATTCCATCCTTGGACCTGGAGCTTGAGATATAAGCTATGCAATTAAAAAGGACTTCTTTACAATAATCGATGTGTGGTGATCAAAGGACAGTTTATTGTCTACATAAGTTCCCTGATCCCTAACTACAGGGTCAGCTTTTAGAAGGATGTTGTTAATATGATACTTAAGGGAAGTCATACTTGGTTAAGTATACTATTATACATTTTTTGGAGTTTAGTTTTACTCCTTGGTTATGACATCAGTTGCTTGTTTAGGAAAGGCCTTTTTAGAGATTCTTGGTATCCTCTGAGGAGCTAAAGATGTCACTAAGTTTGCAGTCATCTGCAGACTTGGTCAGCCATAAAGCCTTAACATTTACTTTGAGCTCCAAGAATAAATGCCAAAGAGGAGTGGTCCAAGGACTGAATCCTGGGGTATGCCACCAGTCACAGGGTGTTTGCAGGAGGTAGAGCCAGCCGCCATAACTTCCTGGGTTTTATTTGTGAGTCAGATAGAAATCTAATGAATTACATATTGATTTTACATTTAGCTAGAAGTGTTTATCTACAATACGTGATTGTGGGATAGTACTGAACACCTTTTGAGGTCTAGATATGTGGTGTGTACTGATTTGTTCTCATCCATTACTTTAGGAACCTTCTTAAAGATGTTGACCAGGTGAAGTGGGCAAGATCTGGCTTTGCTAAACCCTAACTGGCTTTTGTCAAGAGTTTGTACTTATTTATTAATTCCTTTATTATAAGTTCCATGAGTTTGTTATTTTTATTTTTTGTTTTGGCTCCTCAGCTGCAGCTCTGCTAGAAACTCACTACCTAACTACCTAGGCATCTCTTATCTCTGGGCTGAAGACCAAATCACATAGAGTTCAAATTAAATATATATATATATATATATATATATATATATATATATATATATATATATATATATATATATACATATATATATATACAATACATACACACACACACACACACACACACACACACACACACACACACACACACACACACACACACACACACACAATAATTTCAAAAGCCACAGGGCTAAATCCCATTTGGTGTTTGTTTTTGGTTTTGTAAGAGACAACTGTATTCTTTTCAAATAGTGGATTTATGGTTAATGCTTTTCTTACAAACACATTTTGGTACTTGCCTAACTTTGTTGTAAAATTGTCTTGTAATGTTTTCCAGTTGTTAATCTAAATGGTCTTAATCTAGAGTCTATAATTTGGGGGGGGGGGTCATATTGTAGATTCTTGGCCTTTACTAGAACAATTGCTCAATAGAGAATTTGAGGTAAGCATGCATTTTGTGACCGTGGTTATCAAAGATCTATAAACTGTGGTCCTTTACCTCTAGAGAGCATTCACTCATAAATATACTATAAAAAGAGAAACAATCCTTGTGGATAAACAAGTGGTAAACCAAAGAACAAATAAAAAGCAAAAACCACTTGAAGGCACTGTCCTGTAATCCAAAAGAAGAGCAACATGTCCAAGTAAAAGGTCCTTTAATGCACAGCCACAACAACAACAAGTACAAAGTGTACCATAAATACTTTCGTCTGCATCAATTGCAGACTTTATCAAATCTACTAGTGCTTTCCACCACTACAATTAAATAGTCAGTACAATTAACTCATTGAAAACTTTTTAAAGGAATCATGACACTCTATATACTAATAAACACAATACATAAATCCTTTCATAATTTAGTAGCCTTCTCTATTAAAATTGGTTTCAAAGACAATTAGTCATTTAAGCCAGGTGGATGCCAGGCATTTAAACAAAGCTGCCATTTAAGCTTGCTTTTTTGAATAATGTTAGCCCAATTACCCCCTTGGCATTTTTGAAAACTACTTATAGTATGCCAAACATATAGCCAGAAAATGACACACATATAAGAGAATGCCTGTAAAGGGCATTATTGGTGTTTTGAGTATTGATTGCTTATAAATGTTCATACACCCTCTTCTTGAGGGCCCTTTCCATCTTGCCCATGTAGTATGCTTTGCAACCAGTACAAGCACACAAGTACACCAACCCTGTTGTGTTGCAATTGCCCCCCACTAATCTAACCTTGTGAACCGGGTCCCCCAAAATGATCTCTCATGTATTCAACACGTAAGAACAATAATTGCACCTACCACACAGTTTAGTACTGTTATCGTTTCCCCTAGTAATTGGATGTTCTAACAAAAATTTTATGTTGTTGCCCACCTTAAAGGAAAATGTGGGCCCCAGACCCAACGTTTGAGTAAGTTCATTGTTACATTCCAAAATCACCCAGTTCTTACACAGGATGTTTTTAACCTTGTTCCCAAAAGAACCAAATTGTATAGGCATGGAATTCAAAAAATCCTGGGTGCCAGACAATTGGTGGTCACTCAAGGTGGTACAACTACTAGTTCTCTCATTTGTGGTTTCCTGTCCTAACAAGGATAAGAATAATGATATTTTAAATGACGTGAATTTTGCCAAATTTGAAGCCAGATATGATACGATTTTTGACAAAATAGAGGATCAAGTTAAGGAGAATGTTATTAAGAAGAAAAAATTAAAAAGAGATGAAATAGAGCATAAGTATAAGGAAGCATATCCCTTCCCTAAGAGTTATTATGGTTTCAATGTGAGTAATGAGAGGGAGAGGATCGATGAACAGGACCTTGAAACAGCTGGTTATGATCAGACGAGGGTTGATGACAATTTACCAGATTAGTTTTTTGATATTGAGGTGGATGAAGAGTTTGGGCAGGATTATCCCCCACTAAGGAGATCGGAGAGGATCCTTAATCAAAACAGAAATAGGCAGAATTTTTTTACAGGGGCAACATGCTACCCCCAGGGGTCGACCCCAGAGAGTGAGGAAGAAGTACTGGAACACTCAGAACCAGAACAGGTTCTATAATATCTAGAACAAGTAGTACAATCACAATTCATTCTCTTTAGTTTTGGTGGCAAACTACTTAGTTTGAATGGGTTTAACATTTTTAATTACACAAACAGGACTATAACAAAAAATAATTTTTCCTTATTAGAGAAGGGGTTTAAATTTGTTCCAGCTAGGAAACCCAGTATTTCTAAAGCACTTATTGATTTTAAGTTGTACATCAGGAAACTTAATTTTCAACTTCTTTTTAAAGACAAATGTGAACAGTCTAGGGAGCCCTTAAGGTTTAGGAAAAATAGCCTCTGTAACCCTCCCTTACATCCTATGTTGGCCCATTATGAAATAATTTGCATGAGAGATATTTCTTATGAGTATATGAAACATAGGAATGATTATTACAATTTGACCAACATAGAGACGGTGCTACTCAATAACCTTAGATCAACGGATGAAATACGAATTATGAAGCTGGATAAGGGGGGGAGGGGTAGTACTAGTTGAGAGAATGGATTACATTAATGATATTATGAATATCCTATGTGACACAGAGAAATATACCTCTGTTTCTTTGAACAACATTCATATTTTACACAGGAGATTACAGCTCTTCTTAGAAGACAGTTTATGACAGGGAGTTAATAATGAAGACACTCTGAATTTCTTAAAGAATGATTTTCCAATCATCCCTACAGCTTTTGGAATCCCAAAGGTCCACAAAATGTGGACCACCCCCATATAGACTTATAGTGGCTGGCTAAGAACAGTTCCACTTACCCTTTGGGTGTCTTTGTTGATAGGTTGATCAAGGATGTTTTGGGTTCAGTTACTCAGGTTATCAAGGACTCTTGGGACTTTTTAACTAGGATCAAGTACCGTTTTTTCTCTGACACCAGAGGATTTTCAACGATAGACATTGTTGATTTATTCAGTTCAATCCCACATGAGGAAGATTTAGAGTTGTTCCATGAAGCCTTACTGGCATGCTCAAAATTGAGCAACACAATGGTAAATTTTGTCATGGAATTAATGGAATGGATACTTTACAACAATTTTATCTCTTTTGAGGATGAGTACTCCAAACACATAAAGGGTGTGGCAATGGGGGCTAGTTGTGCCCCCATTTATGCCAACCTTGTTATGGCTACATGGGAGGTTAAGTACATTTTTAACACCAGATTTAAACAGGAGTGGTTGTTCTATGGTCGATACCTTGATGATATTTTTATCCTTTGGAAGTGTGATAAGTCCATTGTGGACGAATTCATAAAATATATCAATGAGGTATGTCTTTACTTTAAATTCACTAACACCTTTAATGAATTCATCATAGACTATCTGGATGTTAGTATTACTCGGGATCTCCAGTTAAGGCAGTTTTCATCTAGGGTGTTTCGCAAACCCACTTATTCTAACTGCTTTTTGAGTTACTAAAGTCAACATCCCTTCCATGTTAAGAGAAATTTGGTTAGGGGACAAATGATAAGGGGGTAAGAATGTTCTCAACCTTTGATAATCCCAAAAGGGAGCTGGGTTTGTTGACACAGATGTTCAAAGCAACGGGATATCCTGACCACTTGTTGGGACAGATGAATAGTGAGATGTTAGAAGGTTGGGGGTCATAAATTCTTACCCTTGTTAGGACAGGAAACCACAAATGTGAGAACTAGTAGTTATACCACCTTGAGTGACCACCAATTGTCTGACATCCAGGATTTTTTGGATTCCATGTGTATACAATTTGGTTCTTTTGGGAACACGGTTAAAAACATTCTGTGTAAGAACTGGGTGATTTTGGAATGTAACAATGAACTCACTCAAACTTTGGGTCTGGGTCCCACATTTTCCTTTAAGGTGGGCAACAACATAAAATTTTTGTTAGAACATCCAATTACTAGGGGAAACGATAACAGTACTAAACCGTGTGGTAGGTGCAATTATTGTTCTTACGTGTTGAATACAAGAGAGATCATTTTGGGGGACCCAGTTCACAAGGTTAGATTAGTGGGGGGCAATTGCAATACAACAGTGTTGGTGTATTTGTGTTTGTACTGGTTGCAAAGCATACTACGTGGGCAAGACAGAAAGGGCCCTCAAGAAGAGGGTGTATGAACATTTCTATGCAATCAACACTCAGAACACCAATAATGCCCTTTACAGGCATTTTCTTATATGTGTGTCATTTTCTGGCTATAAGTTTGGCATGCTAGAAGTAGTTTTGAAAAATGCACGGGGGGGGGGGGGGGTAATTGGGCTAACATTATTCAAAAATGTGAGCTTAAATGGCAGCTTCATTTAAATGCCTGGCATCCACCTGGCATAAATGACTGCTTGTCTTTGAAACCAATTTTAATAGAGAAGGCTGCTAAATTATGAAAGGATTTATGTATTGTGTTTATTAGTATATAGAGTGTCATGATTCCTTTAAATAGTTTTTAATGAGTTAATTGTACTGACTATTTAATTGTAGTGGTGGAAAGCACTAGTAGATTTGATAACGTCTGCAATTGATGCAAACGAAAGTGCTTATCCTACACTTTGTACTTGTTGTTGTTGTGGCTGTGCATTAAAAGACCTTTTACTTGGACATCTTGTTCTTCTTTTGGGTTACAGGACAGTGCCTTCACGTGGTTTTTGCTTTTTATACTATAAAAATAAATAACTTCTAAACATAATAAATAGCTACGCATTAAAGAACAATAAATTATGGCAAAATAGTTATAACAATGATGAGATCAGAACAATATTTGATTCCATTACCTGGCTCTGCTGAGAGGAACAATGACAGCAGACTAAACAGAGGATAATAAATACATGTTTCCCAAGTCACAGATTCCAGTTTATCTGAGAGATATAATCCATGTAGCATATCCTGAGTCTTCCCTAGGGCATTCACTAAGTTGAGTGATCCAGAGTGTGTCCAATAGACCACACCCAGTCAGCATCCTTATAAGGTGCCTTAGCCACATCGGGCAGTTTCTTTCAATCCAAAGGCACAGCAGCTCTTTGCCAAGGCTCCCTCTGATAACCATGCCCAGTACTTGGAGACAGTGCCTCATTCTTTCAGTCTGGACATAGAGCTTGGGACTGTAGGTGAGGACACAGACTGAACAGTAAACCAAGAATGTTGTCCAAGAAGTCATCTCCTGTTTTACCATCACAAACTAGTTCACTGACCACAAGACTGAGGCTACTACCCAAGCCCCTTACTAAGCTGTCTCTCACCCAAGACATCATTCATGACCCTATGATACAGAAACTCCTCCACTAAGAGCAGCTTGTCCTCTCCCACTTGGTGAGAGCAGTCCAGTCTTATCCAGGACACCTGCATGGCCTCACATTTGTAGCAATTCTTGAGTGAGTCATAGAAGAATACTTCTCAACTCCTTTGCTCAGGAATTCTATACAAATCCAAAAATAATGGGAGAAGGGCAACGAACCAAAGTCAGGGACAATCTTTAAGTATTATTGTACTTGACTATGTCTTAAAATCAGTTCCTTGAAAATCATGGGACAGGAATGGTGAGAAGATTCTGGATTGTCAAAGGGCCAGCACCCATCTTGTATTAATTCCACTTAATACCAAGAATGTGAAATTGGTTCTCACTACAGTTTGTTTTTTGGCATAAAACAGTTAATGACTGCTTTGTCATTCCTTTGCATGAGTATGCAAAGCCCAGACAGGGTCAAAGCTCTCTAGAGTTGGCATGGAGTAGGGATGTTCACATGCACTACATTGAAGAATGGGAAGAGAGACTGCCTCTGAGATATATATATATATATATATATATATATATATATATATATATATATATATATATATATGTCTGTAACAGTGATGTTGAAATAAAAATGCACATGGTACCATCAGAAGAAGGTGCCTCTGTAATTCTCAGGCTTTTCAGCATAAGATTGTAAGATCATAGACCATAGGTAAAACAGCAAGGATTCACCTGAAAAATTCCAGCGAAAGAAACAAAACTAAAATATGATTTTCCAATTGCAAAATGTTCCTTGCATGGTAGAACCTATAATGTGCACCACAGCATACCTTTAAGCATTCATACAAGGCTAATTACATCTACAGGATGACACATGGTTCAGTCATTCGTCTTGGTTGCTGTATTGTCAGTAGCATGGATGCATTTATCATGACTCCATCGTGCCTCTGTTTTGCCATTAAGTCTGAAATGCTATGATGGGAAATAGGAACTAAACACTGAAGATCCCATCTACATTGTTTCCCTTTTTTATCATTGTTTTTTTTTTTTTTGGCTAGAGACAGCAAATAAATAAACAAATAAACAAACAAATAAAAATAAATAAAAAAAAACAGAAAAAAACAGACATGCTTTTAACTTCTGGAACACAATGAGGACTTGTTAAAATAAATAATATCTCAATGCCGTGAAATAGTTTATGCCACATTTCAGAAACAGTTGCGTCACCAGTGGAAGTTGTATTTAATTATTTACTTATTACCCCTCTACTGTACTGCACCTGCTGCCATTTATTTGTATATTGGCAGTTATCCACACAACTAATAAATGAAAGTAATGCTGGAACTATAACTCTGTTTTATATTCCTTAAAGATAGAAGTTTGCACCAGTTGCTGAAACACCTATTAGTTTGCAGGCTGTACTTTTTCTGCTGCTACTTCTCACCCCCAGAATAAATAAATTGGGGTGTGCTGCTTTTTGCATAAATTAATTTATAAGAAGCACTGGCTGCTGTGAATAGTACTTAGATAGGGAGTTGCTCATTACCGGTTGCTTTTTGTAGGGACTAAGTAAACCTTGCTTACAGTGTTTTAAATGCATACATTAATGAGGTACACAACTAGGAATTGCAGATTCATTCTTACATATAAAACAGTAAAGCAACTGCTATATAAACTAATGCCATACAATTTAGGATACCTGTCTCAATAAAGCCTTAAGATTAGGCAGTTTTAATATGAAACCACTTTGCATCCATTTCAGAAAGTGTGAATGCATAGGCTTTGCATAGAATCGGATCCACTACTAATTACCAGATGAGACAGTGCAGCAGAAATAATTTGCAAACAGCCTCAGGGATCATTCAGGTATGCTCCCACTGTTTTAAAAGAGACTACAGTATGTATACAATGACATATTGCAGTCTGTTGACAGATACAAAATCATACCTGTTCACCTGCAATGCAGACATTGGTTTAAACTTAGAAAACTGAATTTTAAATACCCCAGTGTCCTTTTTATTGAATGTCTTGCTTAACTCCTAGTCCTATTACAGCAATGATTTGTAGTTGCAGTGTGTGTAACCAGGCAGTGCATATGTCTGCTCTGAGCTAATATAAAAGAAACAATAACGATTAACACAACCACCTAATCTGCATCTAGGCATGTGTGTTTTTGTATATGCCTGGTTGGTTAACTTTGTGATAAAAGGGTCTTGGCAGTGAGATAGTACTGCATTCTCTGACTCTTATCAAGTCATTAAGGTGTAACTTTTTGTTCCTTTTTCAAGAATTCATGTTTTACTAAATTCCATCTGTTGGCATTCATAAACGTGCTGGATCATACCTCCTATACTCTTGAATCCATTCAGAAGGATGACTTTATATGTATTGTGTCTCTATACCACCAAGAGACCTTTAGAATGGCAGAGAGTGTGCAGGTTGTACATTGTGGACCCAGCCTTCCACTGAGGGGATGTAATGCAAAGTCTAACCCCAAGAGTATACTTACTTAGCAAGCACACACTATACTTTACTTCCAAACAGGCCACAGTACCATGAGTATCAGCTATGATGAATACTGGCAAATCAACTGGTATGCAGGCAATGAATACTGCTAATATACTGTGGTGCAGACAAGGATACTGACAATCTACTGGTGTGCAGAAAATGAATACTGCTAATCTACAGGGGTGCAGGCAATGGATACTGACAATCTACTGGTGAGCAGGCAATAAATACTGCTAATTTACTGGTGTGCAGGCAATGAACTCTGTTAATCTACTGTTATATAGGCAATGAATACAAACAATCTGCTGGTATGCAGGCAATGAATACTAACAATCTACTGGTATGCAGACAGTGAATACTGACAATCTAGTTGTGTGCTGGCAACAATGGTCCCTCTAAATTCTGCCACTGTTGTTATAGGCTGTGGTGCACTAATATGTGTTGTCCATCAGGCAGGATGTACCCAGCCTATATAGGGACACAATACTCAGGAACTAGTGTAGAAACCATTTTCAGGTACACTACTACACTACAACCAACTCATATATTCTCAACTCACTCTTGCCCACAAGCTCATCTTTAAACCCTTGCTTTGTCCACCTCTTTCCAATACCTTTAAAATGCACCTTCCAAACAGACAACTCAGAACCAATAACCAGAACCTACTTGAACTACACATACCATTACGCCCCCCAGGTAAAAAACTTCTATCTTAAAGTTTAGCACGTCTCTGGAACTCCCTACCTCCAGCTATTCGTACCACCTTCAACCACTTTACATTCAAAAAATATCTTTACTCTCATCTACTAACCCAGTGGGAATGCTCTTGCACCCACCCTTCATAATTTCAATGCTCTTTCATCCACCCTCATATTCCCAGTGGGAATGCTCTTGCACCCACCCTTCATAATTTCAGTGCTCTTTCATCCACCCTCATATTCCCAGTGGGAATGCTCTTGCACCCACCCTTCATAATTTCAATGCTCTTTCATCCACCCTCATATTTTCAAAACTGCCTTACTTTCTTCCTCCTCCTGCTAATAAGTTCCCCTGCATCTGCCTCTCCTATTGTAGTAACTTGCATCCTTCTATCTAGCTTCCTAATCTCAAATCAGTCATTTTGTATGCCTTACCTAGCAATCTCATCTGAAATGTCACTTGAAATATAGACTGTTAATGTGGACATACTGAAACAGGTTTTATTTTTACAGTAGGTACCACTTGTAAAGCTACATTGATTCTGTATCTTTAAACAGTAATTTTGTATAATTCTACAAATACTGCAATATGACTCACTTTATAGTATGTACCATCTACAAACTGTAATTTGTACAATTCTGTAAATACTGCAATTTGAACTCTGTATATAATACAATCTGAATCACTTCTATAGGAAGTACCATCTGCAATAGTCAACACCAGTATGATGCTCTAACTGTGTAATTTTATTGATAATTTGATTGCTAATATTTTATTACATTTGTATAACTATGTAACCTTGTTAATGGAGATTTTCTCCCCAGGACTCCATTGAAAACGGGTTCATCTTGGCCCAATGGACTATCCTGGTAAACCAACTGCAAATAAATAAATAAAATAAACTACTGTGTAGATGTGATGGCAGTTTAACAGATAGTTTATTGTACATCTAACATAGTTGCTTCTGCATGCACATTCTACAGCTTACTTGTAACACATGCTCAGTACAGTTAGCTTAACACTGCCCTCAAACCTGGAAACATCCTCTAACTACAGTGGCTGATAAGGTACAGGCACCAAAGCATAACATACTATTCTATATCCTCCCTCTTTACTTTGTGCCTATTGCAAATACATGCACACATCTAAATTGATATTTCTTATAGATTCATAGGTGTTTACTAGGCTAACAACTGCAAGGGCCTTTTAAGCCTAACCATGCATCCAAAATCTCTGACAAGTTCTGATACCCTTGATAAGTGTAAGCATGGGCCTCGGAGATGCACCATTTACAGGTTACCTGTGTCCATTAGAGACATAGGTGCCAAATCAGAGATGAATTTATGGTTTCCCATCCAATTGTCCAAGTTGCACTTGAACTGGGTTAGGGCTGAACTCTGCTTCACATGGGTGGGTAGCCTGTTCCCTAGATGGGGTAGTCTCTAGGATAGTCCAAAGCACCAAGAAAATGAACTCAGCCACTCATATAAGGATAATTCTAACTTTATTCCGTCAAAAAAATAAAAAAAACAAGTATTCATCAGAGTGCAGTCATACAAGGCATAGATCTCCCCTCAAACATCTGTAGGAGACAGAATACAGGGATAGGGGCTTGAGACAGTCTACAAAGGACATATTACTTATGCCCTGTATTCTTTTAGTGAGGAACCTCTGTGGACGTTCCAATTGTTGGATATGCTTGGTTAGGTACATACCAAAGGGGGCATTGTATTCAGTGATAGGTCTGATGAATGCCGAATACAGTGGAACAGTGACTTCCTTGGACTTAGATGCAATACCTTTGTCTATAAGTTGCGCAAAACAAAATGATTTCCTCACCACTGTAGACATGTGATGATCAAAGGCTAGATTACTATCTATGTGTGTCCCTAAGTCCCTGACTACTGGGTCAACTCTAAGGAGTATGTTGTTAATATGATAGTTACCAGGGATGGATGCCTTCCCAAAGGATACTATTATGCATTTCTTGGCATTTAGTTTTAGTCCATGGCTTTGACATCAGTTGTTTGTGTAAGCCCTTCCTGAAAACATTTGTGTCAGTGTGAGATTTAATGACAACTCCCAATTTGCAATCATCTGCAAATTTAGTCAGCCAGAGACCACTGACATTGGCCTTGATGTCTGAGAAGTAAATGCCAAAAAGGAGCGGTCCAAGAACTAATCCCTGAAGGACTCCACTTGTGACTGGCCTCTTTGAAAAGGTGGACTCCCCATTTCTAACTTCCTGGGTCCTGTATGTGAGCCAGTTGGCTATCCACAGGGTGACATACGGGTTTGTACCTAACCTCTTGAGTTTGCAAACAATACCTGAGTGAGGTATCGTGTCAAATATCTTGGCCAGGTCAAGGTAGGCAGTGTGAACTATTTATCCCTCATCTATTGCTTTGGTGACCTTCTCAAAGACATCCACCAGGTTGAGTAGGCATGATCTGCCTTTGACAAAATCAAGCTGTGTTGAGTCCAGTGCATGGAGATTTACTATATCTCTATTGATCATCTCCATGATAATTCTTTCCATGCATTTACATATAAGACTACTGAGACTTATGGGTCTGTAGTTTCCAGGGTCTGTGGATGGCCCAGCTTTGTGTAGAGGGATGACTGTTGCCTTTCTCCATTCATGAGGCATGAAGCCTGTTTGGAGTCTACAGTTAAATAGTAATTCCAGAGGCCCAGATAGGTCATGTTTCATGCTATTTAGAAGGCATCCTGGGATATTGTCTGGGCCCATTGATGCAGTGTTCTTGGTCTTAGACAGAGCATTAAGGACCTGTTCCCTAGTGATAGTAGGAGGAGTTATATTTGATGATATTTTCTGAGGGAAGGTTGAGGGGGAGAGAGGGGTTAAAGTTGGAGCTGAATTTATCAGCCAGGAGGTTTGCTACATTTTCTGGCTCAGTATAGGTGGTCCATTTACAATGAACTCTGCACACAATTGTGTATTGCCTTTGAGGTTGCGGACATAGCTAAAGAATGCTTTGTGGTTGTCCTTCCCCAGGGAGGCCAAACTTACCTCAGATTTGGCTTTGATAGATTTTATTTGTCCTCTGAGTTGTTTATTTAAGCTAAATTTTGTGTAGCATTGCATTTGTACTACTATGCTAGAGTGAATGCAGATGTGGTAGCCTTAATAGTTTGTGTTTATATTGTTTGAGCTTCTCTTTCTGTCCTCTCTAAAATACCTCCATCTATCTTTTGTGTGCTAAACACGATATTTGGTAACAATTTTTATAATTATTTTTTCTCTCCTTAGCTATCAGCCAAGTTTGTCTTTTTCATCTCCATATTGACAGCGTACTGTTAAAAGTCCTGCATGCTGCATTAAACAGTTGCAATGAAACTCGCTCATCACACAACTCTGTTCCTTGCAGTGCCTCCTTATCTGCAAAGTATGTTGGCTTAGTTTTTGCATTTTACAATATACTTATTTAAGGTATTATCTACACTACTCTCTAGCAAGTTGGTATGCTGTAAAGTAGCTTGGCAGCAAGGAACCCCCCCCCCCCATTTCTTAATAGACTGCCTGTTAGTTTCAACAAACTTGTGTCTATTACATGCTGGACTCATTAGCCTGTTTTAAGTTATTTCTTACCTGATAGTACTACACAACAAAACCTCTTATTCTTTCTATGAACAGTACATAGCCTTATTCTGTTAGACTTTTAAGTGATTGTGCTTGACTCTAGACTTGGCTCAGCCTGCTCCGTTCACCCTCGCTTCACTTGGGCTCACTTCACTCATCTCCCACCCACATTCCCACCCACACCCATATCATTTCCTTTATAGTTAACTACTTTGCACCTCCCACAACATACACCCTCCCCCTCCAGTCTTTCACTCCATAATAGACTATACCTCAACCCACTTGCTGCTACAACATAAAATTCTAACTTCACCCCCCCCCCCCCACTGGTACTAGCTGGTATACACTATTATCCACTAATAGACCAAAAAAACTGTACTTCTGTGCATTTTATTAACTAAAAACACCCTACAATATGTACTCCTCCAAGAGTAAATTCTATGCATTTCTAACTACATCCATCCTATTAATGCCTGTCCTACTCCTCCTTCTTACACTCACATCCCTTAACATCCACTTACACCCCAAATATATCTCCCCTACAAACCCAAATTGTTGTAGCCATATAAATAATCACCAAACCTTCGCCATTTTCCATCTGTCTTCTCATTAAATACTCCCTTACCAAACACCCAACTCATCCCTACCAAACACAAAACCAAATACTATACCCCCACTGCTAATATGCTCAAACTCATCTACCTCCACAAAAACATTCTGTTAGCTGGAGACATCCATCCCAACACTGGTCCAACGCACTCCACTGCTAGCCCTCCTAACCCCAATGTCAATAATCTCCCAGACAAACATCTTTCTTTATATTCAATAAACACTAGGAGTTTTCTGAACAAAGTAAGTGAACTACATGCTTGGATCTCCCACCATACTCCTGATATCCTTGTTCTGACTGAAACCTGGTAGAAACACCAAGACATAGAGATCTTGCCCTCTGGCTATAGCATACACTGTCTTGATTGACCAAAAAGGAAAGGTGGAGGCGTTGCTATCCTACACGCTAACCACCTTACCATTTCAAACTCTACATTTACATCCCAAGCCTTCTCCCCAGCCGAAATTCTATCTGTAAACCTGAATATTAATAGCCATTCCACTATCACCATTGTAGCAATTTACATTCCACCAGGTGATGATATCCCACTACTGGAAAATATGCTTGCTTATATCTCCCAACACATCCCAAATTAAACTATTATTCTTGGGGATGTCAACATTAACTGGCCATCTCTCTCCTCTCAAAACTGCTAACAACACCTTAATCTCTACAGCTTTACTCAACTCATCTCTGATCCCACTTATTTCAATAACTCCCATACAGCCTCATCTCTCCTTGACTGGATTATTGTCTCTCACACTTCCAAATACCATAACCCCGAAATGCTACCAAATTCCCTAGGTGATCACTGTCTAGTAAAAATACTATGATACATATCCCATCAAGCTAAACCTCAAAGGTTTATCAAACACAGGCAACCAACAAACTTTAATTCTGAAACTCTCAAATCTTTGCCATCAAAAGTGAACTGGGATCCCTTAAAACTACTCCTTTTGGATGAAGCTGTCCACTTTTTAACTCCACTTTCCTTAGTATTTTAAATTCTGTGGCACTCCTTAGAACAGTCTGCATAAAGTCTAACATAGCCCCATGCCTGACTGTAAACACATATGCATTACTAAAAAAAAAAAAGAGCATGGAAAATTTGGACTAAAACTAAATATCAACCAGACCTCCAGAAATATAAGGAACTTGGAAATCTTGCCAAAAGTCACATAAATAAAGATAATAAAAACTTCTATAATAATCCATCTTCTACCTGTAAATCCAACCCTAAAAAGTTCTGGCACTTTGTAAATCAAATACTACACCCAAGTGCACTAGTCTGCTCTAACCCTCATCCTGACAAAACACATGGGGAAACTGCCTCCATATTCAACAACTACTTTATAGACTCAGTATCCAAATTACTAAATCAAGACACAAACCATCCCACCAACAATAATAGACCTAATAGCTCAAACTCTTCCATAAGTAGTAGCCCTACCACTACCTTCTCCCTCAAACCTGTCTACATTAACTATATTAAAACTCTACTATCTAAATTAAAACCTTGCTCCACATCCGTAGACAACAATCACCTCCGCATTCCTTCAGGCTGCTGCTGATGTTCTTGCTTTCCCAGTTTCTATTCTAATAAACTGCTCTATTATGGAATCCACAGTCAATTTTACACCCTTCCAATACACAAAGGAGGAAACTCTACAGATATAACTAATTTTAGACCCATAGCCATACTCTCACCACTCTCAAAATTTCTGGAAAAATGTATAGACAATCAAGTATTACACTACCTTCTGCAAGAAAATCTACTCACACCTACCCAACATGGCTTTTGTCCCATGTACAGCACTACAACAGCTCTCCTGTCTTTCCTAAACTCTGTATCACTAGCTAGAGACAGTAACAAACGTATTTCCTGTCTCTTCATTGACATCTCTAAAGCCTTTGATACAGTATCGCATAAACTTCTTCTCCTTAAACTAGCAAACTTATACTTCTCTCCATCCACCATATCTTGATTTAACAGCTATCTCTCTGATAGACTCCAGTCAGTCAAATGGCTCTCAGCTTTCTCCCCTCTTCTTCCTGTTAAAACTGGTGTTCCCCAAGGCTCCATCCTTGGCCACTTATTTTTAACATCTTTACCAACCTTCTCTACTCTTCCCGTCCCAGATCCTCACTGATGCAGATGATTCTACACTTATCACTATTGTTGAATCACCAACTCAACTAAAATCAGACACACAGTCCTCTTTTAACTCTGTAGAAAACTGGCTATCTGAAAACCAACTTATCCTTAATCCAAAAAAAAACAAATTACTACTATTTCTCCCTAAAAACCTTAACCACATAAAGTCTTCCTTATCCATACTGTCACAAAATAATACTCAAATGCAGTTGGACACCAGTACAAAACTCTTAGGTGTTACTACTGATGATAGACTAACCTTTGATTTACAGGTCAATAATTGTATCCGAAAAACACATCTCAAGCTAGGTCTCCTCTATAGAAACAAAAAATATCTTGCCAAAACAGCAAAACTAACCCTTTCAAATGCCTAGCTCTTACCCACTTTACTTTATAGCTCCAAAATTCTTACCAGTCACAACACTGGACTACTAAACAAGTTAGAAACAACTTATAACAGGATTGCCATATTTGCTGCCCAAAATTCTTACAAGTCCCATCACTGTCTCTCACTAAAATAACTAAATTGGTTGAATAACCTAACCTGCTTCAGTATAATCAGTTTCAGATTATTCATTCCATTCCCTACAAACCCTATTTTTGTCCAATTATCTCATCTCAAATCTACATTACCTACCCACTAGATTACTCCACAGTTCTGAACAAGGCATACTAAAAAATCTACAAACCAAGGACCAAAATGGGTCACCTAGTTTATTGCTTTATCCCTTCCAAGGCCTGGAATAGCCTACCACTAGATATAAGATCCCGTGAACATCCCAATCAATTCAAATTCGCTACAAAAAATACCTTCATGAAAAATGGACTTGCCAATGTAATTATCCCCCATAAACACTCCCCTATAACCTTCTTCTTCTTCTCTTCGCTCTTCCTTCCCTTCAATAAACAAACTTATTACTTTATCTTCTCCTCTTGGTACATCACTGTACAAACATAACTAGTAAAATATTTCAGCTATGTAACTATTGCACTATTATGTATATAATATGTAATTATGACTGTATCCGTCTGAAGAATGTATTTCACTTGCCACAGTCTAATGTATGACACTGCAATGCAATAATGTGTGGTACTGATGAATGTAATGTGTGACACCATTATGCAGTAATCTGTGGTACTGATGAATGTATTTTTATATGTATTAAATATGTAAAATTTCTATTTTCTGTTGGTGCTTTCCTCCTCGGGCCTCTGCTGAAAATGGCCAATTGTAGCCCAGTCAGACAAACCCGGTCAGCAAATATAAAATAAGTAAATAAATAAATAAAATGTATTTATTTCCAGTTTGATGACCAGGGAAGTCCATTGGGCCAAGAGAGCCCATTTTCAGTGGCGCCCCAGGAAGA
This sequence comes from Protopterus annectens, assembly GCF_019279795.1. Classification (NCBI taxonomy): domain Eukaryota; kingdom Metazoa; phylum Chordata; order Ceratodontiformes; family Protopteridae; genus Protopterus; species Protopterus annectens. The sequence continues at coordinate 1,135,572,017 of NC_056727.1, read as the reverse complement.
AAAGCTCCACAATAAAAATACAATAAGGAATATATACAAAGAATATATACAAGGTAGTAACCAAAGCAGACATAATCAAAATAACATAGTAAAACACCCAGTAATGTCACAGTAACATAATAGTAACATAATGAAACACACAATCACATTGCAAGTCATATATATGGTTGCATATAGATTGATGTCAGTAAATAGACAGTTAAAATTCCTAGGTAATAAGCCATAATGGTGTAGCTATAAAGGTGGCTTGGTAATAGATAGTATTATTGAGGTAGCAGTGAGGAGCAGGAGAACAAGGGATATGGCTAGATTGAAAGGAAGCAGGTGCATTTCCATTTAGAGAAAAGATAGGAATTGAGGAGTGTTTTAAAGTTTTCCAGGTTTTGCATTGTCCTAAGGATATAGGGAAGAGAGTTCCATTTTTTGGCTAAGGAAAAAGAGAGGAGTAACTGTCCAGGAGCACGGTTAGGTTTATGAACTCTAATTAGGTTTTGACTTTCAGATCTAAGTGTTTTATTAGGTAGGTAAGGGGTAAGGATGTCAGAAAGAGCGGAGGGTTGAAGAGAAGTCTATGGGCTTTGATCAGTTAAAGGTAGTCTAGGTAGTTAGGTAATTCTAGCCACTTTAGAGAGTAGAGGGCTTCACAATGATGGGTGGAGTACTTAGAGGTAGTGGCAAGTTTGGATATCTTGTAATAGCAGGATTCTAACCTGGAAGTGAGAGAGGTTGACAGGTTAGTTAGCAGGGGAGCACCATACTTAATGGAGGAAAGGAGGGAGGTTCAGGCAAGAGTATGTCTAGAGTGCGGTGAAAGAAAGTGATTGTTCCTATAGAGCATACCAAGCTTTTGCTTGGCTTGTCACTGCTAGCTAGTTGTCCTGTGTGCAACCAGATATTGGAGACATTTCAATTGTGCTTTTATAGGTAAAATGTCACTCAAGGTGTCTGAGTCTGTACAGAGCACTGCCAAACACTTGGTGGGAAACTAATATGTAGACCCTGGAAATTTAACGATGAAGTATTTAGGCAGATATTCTGAAGTTAGAAACAAATCAAGCAGTACTTACTGAAAACAAAGAATTAGCTTGTCAAGAATGATGAAAAGAGGGGAATTGCATGAATGGCTATTGCCTGGCTATAACTAATGCTGGTCTCAGCACAGCTTCACTCTGTTGGGATACAATGCTCATAAAAGATAATAAAATATCTGTTCTAGTTGTAATAAAAAAGGAACTCTATAGGAAGCAGAGTGTGTTACAGACAAAGAAGAGAAACTGAGGTAGCCGTTCAATGTTGAAAGTACAGTACCTGACTGATGGCAATATTGCTTGTTAGCCATATTATTTAGTGAGATATGACATAATCCACTTACTAGGTACCTTAAGCAACAGTGATGCTACCAATCACAGGGGTTATCATTTTGCATCCATGTGTTTTTTGTTCCTTAGATCCTAATCCCACCCCACCTCATGTTGACTGATGCAGGTACCCATGTCACCATGAGGGCCTACTATGATCTGTCCCTGCATGTCAGTGCTGTTACCCACATGCTAATGAGGATTGCCATTACCAGCTGGGTATGCCAGACCTATGTCTCTAGTTATGGCTGCTTTTCCTGGAAGTTCCACATGTATGTATAAAAACAGTCATCAGAACACCAGCCCCCCCCCCCCCCAAGTAGGTGAGCCAACATTTGCTGCTCACTTCTTCCCTCCCTTGCTCAATTGTTCTAGAGCCCAAGCTGTTAATCAAGCATGGCTTCAGTGGCGTAGGTAGAGTTTATGCCACCCAGGACTGTCTTTGAGTTTGTCCCCCTCACAGAATCATGGTTAAATAGGCCCCCCCCATACACAGCCCTCCCCCCTGTAAACATTCCAGTGTCCCATTACTTGGCTATTTCTCCCCATTTACCATAAACACTCTAATGTGCATAGTGTTTTATGCTTTACTTCTACAATGATTATTTGGATTTCATTTAAAACTTATTTTAACTTTTATAGCACAAACACTGATAGACATCTGCTAAACAAAGCAATACAGTCTCACAATGAAAACAGACTTAGCATTAAAACTTCTCTGCCCTTGAAACAGCACTGAAACCCACATTCAAACAAAATGCATCCGGCCAGTGGAGGATAAAGTTTACCTTTGAGCTGTTTTCAAATAATAGCCCCCTTGCACACATACATGTGTTCTTTGATTCACTGTCCTGATTGTATTACATTATATTCTATGTATAATACAGCACACTTGTTAGAGCATGTTTTAACTTTATTGTTTTGAACATTTTCCCATTAAGCAATGAAATAAAATATACGAACCAATAATGACAAAACATCCCAATTCAGAACATTTCCAACATAAAAGTTTACTTAAACTTCTGTCATTACAATCCACCAAGATCAGTAAATATGCACAATCTCTACAGAAGTAAAAGTCATCTAAATAATTTCACATTAGAGATCTGTAACTAATGAAGAGGTTGCTGCTAGCAAACAACTTTATATTTCATTGTTTTATCTACAACTAATGTGTCTGTTACCCTTGAAGAAGAAACTGCATATGTTACATTAGATAAGCTAGTAATATTGTAATAGGGAATGAATGGCAAACTGATAACAGGTTCATAGTTACTAGGTATCTCCTCCAAAGGAGGGCATTCACAGGACTGCGGTATCCACTTCCCTTAAAGTACAACACAGTACAGTTATCAGCAATCCATCTACATGCCATGGGAGTAGAACCCACAGCCTTCTATATGAAAAGCAAGTATACTACCTGTTGTGCTACTAACAATAAAAACCGAGTTAGCATATGCAGCACCAAACTTATCTTCCCCTAAAACTCTCAGCTCCTTGTAAAACCCACTTGACACTCAACTAAATCTCTCGACTTTGCAGCACAAGAAATCTGAAAACAGCCAAATTTTATTGGGGGGGGGGGGCTAAGGCCCCAAACCAGGGGCACATTTTAAACATTTCTTGTATAATCTTAGAAGGTTGCTAGACTAAAGTGTTTTGTGTTACCATGCATTTTCTGAAAGATAGGAAGACTATCATAATTTATTAAATTCAGTTATCACTGATTTGTCAGAAAACCACAAATTTTAATAGGAACAGACCAAAAGTATGAGCCAAATATTACAGACAATCTGTGAAAATCTGGACAGTTGAGAGCTTAAATCGCAAGTGATGATATGGGTAGACAATTCAGGCTCTTGCTACCTGTCCCCAAGGTACAGGGTTTGAGCCTGAATATCACTAACCACTAGGTATACCTAACTGGAGCATTTTATACACACACCACCCCTAACTGGGGCATATTATACACATCCCACCCCTAACTGGGGCATTTTACACACACACACACACACACACACACACACACACACACACACACACACACACACGCACACACACACTGGCAGCAAAGTCAAAACTTCAAAAACAGCAGAAGCTCATTTGCTGTCTGCCAAGGGCAGCATGACAGCCAGTTATAAAACTGTGATTCAGCTCTGTGAAAAGCCTGCCCGCATTCTAACCTACACTCAGAGTTCCTGTGCTTTCTAAAGAGAGATGGTCATTCTGTAGGCGAGAATCGAGGGTCACATTTTCCTGTACTGCTTCCTGTTCTTTCTAAAAGAGTGATGGTTATGCTATAGGCATGAATAGAATATAAAACAATAGTTTTGTTTGCTGGACTTGGGCCACCACCCCCCCCGAAACTGTGGGCTCTGGTATGTCACCCAATTTTGCCTCTGTTATGATCTGCTACTTTTCATATTTCTAATTCTGAAACTCTAAGGAAAATATATGATCTGTTGACCTTTGTTTCCCCAGTTTGCTTTTCTAGAAAGGTATTACCAAACAGATATTTCAGGCAGCAATTAGAAAACACACCTACACACAAAAACAGAACCAGCAGTAAAATTGGGAGGCAGGAATCTACCAGAAGAGGAGGGGTTTCTGGCCCAGAAATTGTAGTTTATTGGCCATTTGAGCAGTTTTTCCATCTCTTTCAACTTTCTGGTTTAAAAGACGCATTTACGCTTGTTTCCCACCTTTCCTGTAAGTAGTCTATTCCAGATACAAATTTTCTGTATCCAAGACTGTTTGTAAGCTTCTGAGCAGTGCCAAAGTCTGCTCCTCAATTTTCCCTTAGATCTATTAGTTCTCTCCTCTCCTGCACTTTTACTAGCTTATTAGCCTAGCACTTTACCAGATTTCTTGTAGCAATTATTGTAGCACGCAAAAGTGCTACCAGTACGAAATGTTTTACAAGGAAACCACTCCAGTACTTATTATTAATGCCCACCCTTCCAGGCATGTCTAAAGGTCAGTTCCCTGTGCTTTCCCCTATTAACATGGTGAACTTGGGCATCCTGAGGCAATGTAGCAACTGCCTCATGTACACTGACAACCCTCTCCTCTTACCTCCCAATACTCAGACTTGCGAGAGATGCACTTATATATCCAAAGTGGAAGCAATGCACTCTCCAGCCAAGACCGGAATAGCTGGTAAAGAGGCAAAGGTCAACAATTGCACCACACTACATGGAACACATAGCCATCTAGAACACACACCAGCACTGCCTTCACATAAAAACACAAACCGCACACCCACCTTTGCGGAGGTTCTCAACAAAAATCTACCCAAACAGCAGAGACCATCAAGACAGAAATGTACTCAACCACCACAACACAACACTAATCTCGAGACACATAACTCTCCTAAACAGCATGCCACTCAACCAAATCCCATAAGGCAAAAAAGCATGCCCAACACACTAGTCATAGGTGATTCATTAGTGAGGCACATTGATGTCCCACTCACTAGGCTGAATAAGGAGAAAGTAACAGTCAGCTGCCTGACAGGCACCAGGATCCACCACATAATGCACGCACTTAGGTCCCTCAGCAACAGGTACAAATATGATTCTGTCATTGTACATGTGGATGTGAATGACTTGAGATGTACCTTCCTGGACTACATGAAAAGAGACATGGAGGAGCTCTTGGGTTTTGTAGCCCAGGCGGGTATGACCATAGCCCTGAGCAGCCTCCTATCATCACCCAGAATGATACCATAGTACAAGCAGAAAATGACTGATTTCAACAATTGGCTAGGTTTCTGGTGTCATTCTAAGGGGATCCAGTGTTTGTCTGCCTGGGATGACATGATTGACAGACCTTGATGCTTTGCCAGAGATGGCCTGCATCTGTCACCTCTGGGCTTCTGGATACTAGCCAAGGCTCTTGCCACCCCTATAGTGCCTTTTTAGGCGGTGTTCCAAATACCAAATTTCCACTGTAACAGCTATAAACAAATGTAATCTGAAGGTCATGCCGCTCAACGTTAGAAGTCTAAACCTCAAAATGCACTTGCTCCAAGCACTTCTTAAAATGGAGAACATTGACATTTATGCCATAACAGAGACCTGGTTCAAGGCAGCAGAAAGCACCCCTGCACTACCAGGCTATAACTCATTCCATACCTTTCAGCCCCCGAACGTGGACCAAAGTTCCAAAGGCGGTGGTGTTTCCATATTCATAAAGGATGTGCACACCTCCTGACTAGTAGCCCAACATAACGCATCTGAGATACTTCAGCTGCTGCTAACATTGGATAAGACAAGACAGCGATTCAGATTGTAGCCTACTATAGTCCCCAACCATGTCTCAAGACTCACACTCGACATTCCTAAGCACCCTGGAGAATATTATGGTCCAACCTAACACTCTCATACTGGGCAACTTCAACTACCCCTCCATTAACTGGGAAAACTACTCATGTACCAATCCACTTGCCCAACATTTCCTGGAATTCATTAATTCCAATGCCATGGACCATCTCATTCTAAACCCCCTCTAGAGGTAGCAGCATCCTTGACCTGGTCATTACTAACATGGGTGACTGTTGCTCTAAACCAATAGTCCACTCCAGGGGTTTACATCCTCCTTTTGATGCCCTATCAGGTTGTAATGTGGCTCCTCCCATGTAGAAAACAGTTCCAGGCTACTCAACCCACGTGGGGACATGTTGATGGATGACTTACCTGAGAAAGATGGTTTGTTTGAATTTTGTCATCCTTTGGTCACCACCTTCAATAGTGACAGTAAATATATTGAGTCTATTGTTTATAAAAACTGGACTTACATTACACAGCATCAAGAATTGTTGGAGAAATTGGGGGCCTGACCTATTGTATACAAGAGAGGACATACTTTTAAAAACTATCTTTGGAATTCTAATATCAGCAGGTGTAAGTTTATGTCTGGCAATATGTTCAAATGTGGTGCATGTGGCCAATGCAGCCCCATACTGGTCAGTGACTGTATTCAGATCAATAATAAATCTTTATTTATCAAAGGAAAATTTAATTGCCAGTCAAGTGGTGGGGTCTACATTGTAAGATGTGGGTCTTGCCCTGCTTTTTATGTTGGCAAGACCGAGAGAAAGTTAAAACAATGCATTTATGTGCACCTTTGTGACATCAAGAAACATAAGGAAACCAATGCCCTTTTTAGACACATTACAATATTTCCAGAGCATAAATTGTGTTTTTGGATCTTGGAACAGGTGAGACCAGACCCCAGGAGTGGCCCTTGGTCCTTATTTTTGGACGAGAGGGAGCTGGGTGGTAGATATTTTTAAATGCATCTGTGCCACTGGGTTTGAATGATGTTATTAGTATTAAGTGCTCTCTAAAAAGGAGAGCATTGGACAGGTAGTGATATATTCTGAAATACCTTTGATCAGCCTCGAATTTTTTTTTTTATAATCTTTTAAGAATTATTTAAAAGATTTTTATTTCTGTTCTGCTACACTTTGTGTCAGTTTCATGGTTTGTGCCAGTATTCTGTGTAATTCTTTTGCAATTTCTGCATGTCACTTTAAATTGCTTTGTCTCTCCCTTCTCTCTGATTAGTTCATTGTGTTTTCTGTATCATGTGACTTTACTGGTCTTTTTAAGCTGAGTGCTGTTGTATATATTTGAAGAAGTCTTAACTGTAAGATGAAAGTGCTAATATTTTCTGGTAAAGTTGTGCTTATTTTAATAAATCTGCTGTTCTGTCATCCCGGTTATCTGGGATGTAGTTAGGGCTTTATCCCTCAATGCCACAGAGTTTCAACATGGTCTGCTTCCCACAGACTTTCTTTTTTGTATAACTGGAAAGGCCATTATTTACTTTATACGGTTATCTCTGGAATACTATCTAAATTATCAGACATAATCATTTTTTTCTTCTGAGGGAGAAGCAATATTACATTTGGTATGTGTTGATCTGCATTACTGTCATCTGTGCTACAAATGTAAACAGTTTCACATACATTGTTCTCAGTGGTATGTACTACCTCAGAATTCATGGATACAGCATCTGTAGTATAGCTTTCAGCTTAATAGACAATGAAATGCACGTTATGATCCATTCAAATGTCAACACTGTACCAATAAATCTAATTCTGAAACATCTTTACTCCAGAAATCACTGCAGTACCTTCTCAGGTGAGTACTTTTCAGTTGGTTTCATGCTTCTAGACATAAAATCAACAGGTGTATATTATTCATCTGACATTTAAAGTGAAAGTACTATATCAGTGCCACAGTGTGATGCATTATACCACAGTGATAATGGTTTGTTGTTATTATAACGCAAAAGATCATCAGAAGACTGAAGTAGTTTAGAAGCATCAAAAGCTCTACCTAGATCTGACTTCATTGTCATTTTATTCTTTGCATAACATTTATAAAATAGGTGACATTTTTGGCAAAAAATGTGTCATAGTTAACAATCCTCAAAAGCTTTAATTTCTGTCATATTCTGTTTTAGTGTTTTTAAATTGTTTTCACTGTCTAACTATATGCAAACCCATGGCAAGTACCTCATGATAATAGGAATGTCACCCCATTTTTCAAAATCTAAACATTTTAAGTATAAGCTATTTTTTCTAAGCTAGAGAGCATAAAGTTAAAATCATAGATATGTAAGCTACAACATGTTCATCACTTTGCAGTACACTTCCCAATGTACACTACAACATGTTCATCACTTTGCAGTACACTTCCCAATGTACACTACAACATGTTCATCACTTTGCAGTACACTTCCCAATGTACACTACAACGTGTTCATCACTTTGCAGTACACTTCCCAATGTACACTACAACATGTTCATCACTTTGCAGTACACTTCCCAATGTACACTACAACGTGTTCATCACTTTGCAGTACACTTCCCAATGTACACTACAACATGTTCATCACTTTGCAGTACACTTCCCAATGTACACTACAACATGTTCATCACTTTGCAGTACACTTCCCAATGTACACTACAACATGTTCATCACTTTGCAGTACACTTCCCAATGTACACTACAACGTGTTCATCACTTTGCAGTACACTTCCCAATGTACACTACAACGTGTTCATCACTTTGCAGTACACTTCCCAATGTACACTACAACATGTTCATCACTTTGCAGTACACTTCCCAATGTACACTACAACATGTTCATCACTTTGCAGTACACTTCCCAATGTACACTACAACATGTTCATCACTTTGCAGTACACTGCCCAATGTACACTACAACGTGTTCATCACTTTGCAGTACACTTCCCAATGTACACTACAACATGTTCATCACTTTGCAGTACACTTCCCAATGTACACTACAACATGTTCATCACTTTGCAGTACACTTCCCAATGTACACTACAACATGTTCATCACTTTGCAGTACACTGCCCAATGTACACTACAACGTGTTCATCACTTTGCAGTACACTTCCCAATGTACACTATAACATGTTCATCACTTTGCAGTACACTTCCCAATGTACACTACAACGTGTTCATCACTTTGCAGTACACTTCCCAATGTACACTATAACATGTTCATCACTTTGCAGTACACTTCCCAATGTACACTACAACATGTTCATCACTTTGCAGTACACTTCCCAATGTACACTACAACATGTTCATCACTTTGCAGTACACTTCCCAATGTACATGACAACATGTTCATCACTTTGCAGTACACTTCCCAATGTACACTACAACATGTTCATCACTTTGCAGTACACTTCCCAATGTACACTACAACATGTTCATCACTTTGCAGTACACTTCCCAATGTACACTACAACATGTTCATCACTTTGCAGTACACTTCCCAATGTACACTACAACATGTTCATCACTTTGCAGTACACTTCCCAATGTACACTACAACATGTTCATCACTTTGCAGTACACTTCCCAATGTACACTACAACGTGTTCATCACTTTGCAGTACACTTCCCAATGTACACTACAACGTGTTCATCACTTTGCAGTACACTTCCCAATGTACACTATAACATGTTCATCACTTTGCAGTACACTTCCCAATGTACACTACAACATGTTCATCACTTTGCAGTACACTTCCCAATGTACACTACAACATGTTCATCACTTTGCAGTACACTTCCCAATGTACACTACAACATGTTCATCACTTTGCAGTACACTTCCCAATGTACACTACAACGTGTTCATCACTTTGCAGTACACTTCCCAATGTACCTTGAAATACAGCAGGTGCTCAGAAGTTCATGGATATAGCTTACTGTAATTAAAACTATCACTTATGAGTGCTTGTCGTCACATACTTTTTTAGAATATTCATCTAACATAGTTTGTATGTGTGTATTTCTAATATTCGTATTTGAAAACTGCTTACCAGTGGCTAAAGCGGCAAACAAATCTTCCACATTGAAGACTGAGTTCATCTCAAAGTATGACCTTCTCTTTACTTTAAAATTGTACTTGCAATAGGTTCTGATGAAATTGCCTGTTTCATGATGGGGAAAAACAGACATTTCTTTATTTCTATCTATCTGTCTGTCTATGTCTATCTTTTTCTTGAAAGAGACAGTTTATTTTCTATTCTGCATTTGTTTTCAAAGCAAAGGAGACTTGAGAGGATAAAAAACTTTGAAGTACATTCCAGATGACATGTATCCTTGAAATAGTAACCATCAGTCAATTTAGCACATCTTAAAAATTGACTTGCATGTAAATAGTTCATGTTCATATTTCCTTACTAGTGTTGCATTAATCAAGGCAAGGTGAATATTAATTTACTGTTATTTATTTGATGTTTTGTATTGCAGAAACAGTTATGCCTTTGTAACTCCTTTTTTTCTGAATGTTTGACTAATAAAGATGTGTTTTTGAGAAAAAACTTCAAGAACTTGAAGTTGAACTTCAAGAACATCAGAGGCGACAGACAGGTGCTGACTGAGGTTTCTTTTTGGGGATAAAGTCTTGGCTAGGCTTGTAAGGGCACCAGGGCCATTAGCCTAGTAACCTCCTATGATCCTTTGACTAATAAGTCAAAAATTAATAACTGTAAATCGTTTTCAGCATTCAAAATGAATTGTCATATACCTGTTCCTCCCTCATACTTACAGGGATTATATTTCTTAGTGTAAGTGTAATGCTACATAAATTGACTAGAAAATGCACATGGTGATGTATTTCCATGTATAAAATGCTTCTCAAGTTCACATATGAAAAGCTATTGCAGGTGTCAAATCAGCATCTATTCTCTACAGATGGTTTATTATTTTCAGAAGGTAGTTTTTTAAAAGACAAGCACTTACATCACTGAATTATGTTTCATAAGAGATAAAATCTGTACATATGAATATCATGTAGAAAAAAACAAATATTCCTGAAATGGAGTACTGTGTTTATTTCCAAATTTAATTTGCAAAAATTATATTGACAAAAAATATTTAACTGTATTTTTCTCATCTCAGCCTGCCATACTCCGTAGACCAACAGAGAGCTATAGCCAGTGGTAAATGACTTGTAAATTATCAGTGCCAGTGGGCGCTATTTCAGTTTTCATTCTGCAGCAAGGAGAAGTCGCAAAAATTGACATACTGCATTTTTGTACCCCTCAGTGTTTATCATTACTAAGTGAGTTTCATTCTCTAGCACTCGTTTAGTAAGCTGTGAATGGGTAGTCCTGTGTTTTTCAAAGACTCTGAACTCAAACTTGTATGTAAATAATATTAAAAAGTGTATCTTCCCACTACACTATTTCCATGCACTGAAGAACATTTTATTAGTTCGCACTCAAAGACAAAATGCGTCTGTTTAAAAGCTCGATTCAAAATCTTCCATCCAGAAACTGTTATACAAAAATACCCCACAGATCAAAAATATATGGGTAACCATTTGAAAGGCTGGGACCTGCTAGAGCGAATCCCGAAACACAGAGACCACTAGAGCGAATCCCGAAACACAGAGACCAAATGGCTGGAAAAGTGGATGTAAATGTATCAAGTTTTAGATATACATTTCCTGGAATATTCCCTTTCTCCTAGGTATGTCAATCTCGCTGTTGATATAAATCAGCCTCCACATTGGGGGTGCAGGAGGGATTGCCCTTCCTGCAAAAAAAAAAAAAAGTTTAAAGGAGAAGAGCAGTGTTTGAGATTTGCTTTTCTACCTTACTCCATAGTTTGGGTCTTTTTGGGGGCTTGTCTGCACATGGCACTTTGAGTGTTGACATGTCAATAGAGAACTCATGCAATTAGCTTACAAGGCAGAAGATGTGATTAGAAATAGTTGCTTGTTATATGATAAAGGAAATTGTATTGAAGAGGTAACAGGCATATTTGTCATCACTGGTCAGCTGTCACATACAAGAAAAAGAGCAGTCTATAATAAACCCTTTACAAAAAAAGCAAGCAAGAAGAATGTGTATAAGCAGAGGTATTTGCTGGCCTATTTTTCATATGAACTCAATAAATAAAAATGTGGCACCTATCCTTGCTGCAAACATTTACTTACTTTCACTAGTTTCAATCTGTACAGACGCTTCAACAGTGTAAGACTTGGCTACTGCCAAGAATGGCACCTTATGCTATCTGCTATCCCCAGTGAACCTTGGCATGACCAATGTAATGAAAGTGAAGTAGCTTTATTAGTATTCATAGAAGAGAGAACCCTGATGACGAGACATGTTTGAGAGGAGGAACCTACCACCAGCCTTCATTAGGTTAAAAATAGTGAGTTTTGTGAACTAACACTTTGGTTAGTGAATGGAAACCAAGCAAGTTTACATAAATCATTAGCTCTATAGTGAATGGAAATTTTCTAGAACCTAAATAAATTTTGACTGGTAAAGGCAAATATGAGTTGTACAGTGTCTCTAGGCAGTGCTGTGAAATTTCACAGCTAACTGCCAAGTTGAAGATTAAATGTATTTTAGTTAGGTAAATGGAAATCATAAAACCAAGTAACATTTATGGCAATGTTTTTACATATGGTAGAACTCTAGAGGTTTAAACATTTTTAGCACTATTTTTTCATCTCATTTTTTCTTACAAAGGTCTGTGAACATGAATTCCCATTGCATAACCTATTGAACAGTTTAGTTCCTCATTATCTACCTGAACTAGGACCTAGCAGTTTCCCTGTTGCCTGCCATACCTGCTATACATATGTATATGTGTGAGTTTGTGTGTATGTGTGTGTGTGTGTGTGTGTGTGTGTGTGTGTGTGTGTGTGTGTGTGTGTGTGTGTGTGTGTGCTTGTGCACATGTGTGTGTGTGTGTGTGTGTGTGTGTGTGTGTGTATATGTTTGTTTGTGTGTCTGCCCCTACTATGCATGCATCACTCTGAGGCCTACTGTGTGAATGCTGCTTGGTATTGTTAAGTGAAATATCCCTGTTCCTAGTCTTTGTGCAGTATATCTGTCCTCCAAATGGTGTCATTTTGGGCATGCTGCAATCTGTCTCTGTTCTAATGGGTGAGATGGTTTGTTGATTGTTGATGCCTCCAACACCAGGAACAGTAGTCGATCTCTGGTCAGGGGAAACAGGTGCTGACTTGGTGGGAACATGGGTGAAATTCTTGGCTAGGCTTATAAAGACCTCTGGGCCAATAGCCTAGTATCGTCCTATGAACCTATAAATCTATGAATGCTTGTAAAATATCAAATTCTGTTCCTGAGAGTACTGCTGGCTGTTAATAATCAGTTAATGAGCACTCAAAAGTATTGTAACTGAAAGTTCACAAGTGTTTTGTCATGAGGGTTAGACTCAGACAAGAGCAAGATGCTGAGTGTTGCATTTTCCTCACTTTCTCCTTCTTCTCTGAGATTGTGCAGTCTTGGGTTTAGTACAGGCACAAACACACACACACACACACACACACACACACACACACACACACACACACATGCATGCGCACACACACTTTTACTGCATTATGTTGACAGTCCCATTACAATGTTGACAGCAGGAATGTCGACCACAAAAATTGACAACAAAAATGCCAATAGTCAACTGTGCATGTGCGGGGAAAATCCTCATTGTATTCAACCAAAAAAAAAAAAAAAAAATATATATATATATATATATATATATATATATATATATATATATATATATATATATCATGTTTTGGAGGAAGCAAGCCCCTCCTGCTAATTGTATATACTAAATCTGAGATTGCATGATCCCCAGATAAAGGGAATATTTCCCCACCCTGGGATTGTCGATCTGTCACACCTGTCAACCAGGTCACCTTTTGTGGATGATCAGTCGGATGTTGACTTTGTGATGTGTCAATGTAATTCAGTGGAACCATATACATATATATAGGTTCATAGGTGTGTACTAGGCTAATGGTCCTGGAGCCTTTACAAGCTTAGCCCTTGGGATTACCCTGGCATTGTGCCACCCGACCTTAGTTCCTAGTGCCTCTGTTGAGTAGAGCCACTGGCATGATCCCCAGGGTGAAATTTCTATTTCCCATCCACTCATCAAGATTTCTCTTGAAGAGGGCCAGTGAGGTGCTCTGCTTGACATGTATGGGAAGTCTATTCAATAGCATGGGCAATCTCTGGGTTGCGATCCTGCCCCTCCAGCATGTTCTGTTGATTGTGGTAATGAGGTTGAGATCTCTGGAATGTGTGGTGCGGAGGGATTGAGATTTCTTTAGATGTAGCATTTCTAACAGAGCTGGGTCAGATATGGCTTTGTAAATCAAGCAGAGATCACTTCTAAGTAGGCGATATGAGACAGAGAATAGTTGGAGTTTTTTGAGTCTATCCATATATGACAAGTGTTTAAGGCCTAGGATCCTCTTTGTGAGGTACATTTGCGGCCTCTCCCATTGTTGCAGATGTCTAGTGAGGTACATGCCAAATGGGGCATTGTACTCGATGACTGCCCTAATGTGGGAAGAGTAAAGGGAGACAATGACCTCTTTCTTCCTGGATGCATAACCCTTAGTAATGAGATGTGCCACATAGAAGGACTTTTTGCCCACAGTGGCAACGTGGTGCTCAAAAGAGAGGTGGCTATCAACCTGTGTTCCCAGATCTCTTATAACGCCTTCTGTGTTCAGTGGACTACCATCAGTGTGGTAATTCAAGGGAACCAAGTTTTTCCCAAGGGGGATGACAACACATGTTTTGGCATTGAGCTTAAGGCCATGGCTCTGACACCAGTCGTCGGTGTCATTAAGGCCTTTCTGTAGGATGTCAACATCACTTGGGGAGATAATAATAGCTCCCAACTTGCAATCATCTGCAAACTTTGTCAGCCAGAGTCCCTTTGTGTTGGCCTGGACTTCAGAGAAGTAGATACCAAACAGGAGAGGGCCCAGGACCGAACTCTGTGGGACTCCACTCGTGACTAGTCAGCAGTCTGACTTGGAGTCAGCTACTTTCACACTGTGGGTTCTATCTGTGAGACAGTTTGCAACCCACCTTATGATATAGGTTCATAGGTTAGAACTAGGCTAACTGCCCTTATGAGTCATTTCAAGCCTAGCCAATTACCCCATGTGAGAATCAAACCCTGCACCTTGTGTCTATAAGGTAAACACCGTAACCATTATGCCATCCTCCCATGCCGGGTTGATGTCTAGTTCAGTGCGTTGTTCTATTATTCCTGAGTGGGGAATGGTATCAAAGGCCTTGGCCAGATCAAGGTAGTCTATATGAACCACCTTGCCTTCATCCACAGCTCTGGTGACTGACTCAAAGAAGTCGACCAAGTTGAGCAGGCATGATCTACCCTTCACAAAACCAAACTGTGTAGGATACAAAGTTTGGAGATGCCCTATAAACTTGTTTATTATGTCCATGATGATGCATTCCATAGCTTTGCATATCAGACTCATCAGGCTAATTGGCTGATAATTTTCGGGGTCTATAATCGCTTCTCCTTTGTGGAGAGGGATGACTGTAGCAGTATGCCATTTGGTAGGTACAAAGCCTGAGGTGAGGCTGTAATTGAACAGGGCACACAGTTGAGGTGCCAGTTCACTCTGTAGTTCATGTAGAGCACAGCCAGGGATATTGTCAGGTCCCATAGAAGCTGTATTCTTGGCTTTGGACAGTGCTGTTTTAACCTGTGCAGCAGTAATACTGGGTACCTGGCAATCTACTGGTATTGTGATTGGTCCTTTGGAGGGGGAGGGGTAAAGTTAGCACTGAATCTGTTGGCTCGGTATAGGAGGTACCATTGTGCAGTAGCTCAGAACAAATCTGGGTATTGCTGTGGAGATTCTTTGCATAACTATAGAAGGCCTTGTGGTTGTCTTTACTATCTGCTACAAGTCTGTTTTCATAGCTAGCTTTAGAGGATTTGATGAGGAATCTCAACCTTTTGTTGAGGCTGATAAGGGAGTTTTTCCAGTCTTGGGTCTTCACCTTATTCCACATCAGTTTTCTCCTTCTGTTGTAGAGTTTGTTTATGGCAGGGGATCACCATATTGGCTTCGTTTTTTTTGTTGAGGAGAGCATCTTAGTTCTGTTGGGTATGGCGAGAGCCGTGCATTTGTGTACGCATTCGTACAATGTATTGGTGTATGATTCGGCAGTCATGCAACTATTCTCCATTTGCATGAGTGTCGTGAAGTTAACATCCTTTGTTTTTAGGAGCCCTAAGTTCGCTTTGGAGATGTTTTTCATGGTGGTTACCTTTGTGGGGGGGTGGAAGGGGTGTGCATTTCCAAGGTGATTAGTTTGTGGTCGGATCTAACCAGGGAGGAGTTGACTATTGGTGTAGAGCAATGGTCACCCATGTTAGTAATGACCAGGTCAAGGATGTTGCTACCTCTAGTGGGGGCAATAATGAGCTGGTCCAGAGCATTGGAATTAATGAATTCCAGAAAGCAGTGGATAAGTGTATTGGTACATGAGTAGTTTATCTAGTTAATGGAGGGCTAGTTGAAGTCGTCCAGTATGAGAGTGTTAGGCTGAACCCTAATATTCTCCAGGGTGCTTAAGAACATCAAGTGTGAGTCTTGGGACATGGTTGGGGATCTATAGCAGGCTACAACCTGAATCGCTGTCTTACCTAGTGTTAGATGCACCTGAAGTATCTCAGATGTGTTATGTTGGGCTACCAGTCTAGAGGTGTGCGCATCCTTTATGAATATGGAAACACCACTGCCTTTGGAGCTTCAGTCCAAGTTCTGGGGCCAAAAGGTGTGGAATGAGTTATAACCTGGTAGTGCAGGGGTGCTTTCTGCTGCCTTGAACCAGGTCTCTGTTACAGCACAAATGTCAATGTTCTCCATTTTAAAGAGTGCTTCGAGCAAGTGCATTTTGAAATTTAGACTTCTAGCATTGAACAGCAATACTCTCAGATTGCATTTGTTTGTAGCTGTTATGGTGGTAATTTGGTGTTTGGAACACCACCTAAAAAGGGCACTATAGGGGTGGCAAGAGCCTTGGTCAGTATCTGGAAGCCTAGGGGTGACAGATGCAGACCATCTCTGGAAAAGCATTGAGGTCTGTCAATCATGTCATCCCAGGCAGACAGATACTGGATCTCCTTAGAATGATACCAGAAACTTAGCCAATTGTTGAAATCAATCATTTTCTGCTTGTATTGTGGTATCATTCTGGGTGATGGTAGGATACTGCTCAGGGTTAGGGTCATACCCACCTGGGCTACATAAACCAAGAGCTCCTCCATGTCTCTTTTTATGTAGTCCAAGGAGGGATATCTCAGGTCATTCACACCCAAGTGCATGCATTATGTGGTGGATCCTGGCACCTGACAGGCAGCTGACTGTTACTTTCTCATTATTCAACCTAGTGAGTGGGACATCAGTATGCCTCACTATCGAGTCACCTATGACTAGTGTGTTGGGCATGTTGTTTTGCCTTAGGGGCTTTGGTTGAATGGCACACTGTATAGGAGAGTTATGTGTCTCGTCATTAGTGTTGTGGTGGTTGGGTGCTTTCTGCTTTGAGGGTCTCTGCTGTTCATGTAGATTTTTATTGAGAGCCTCTGCGAAGGTGGGTGTGTGGTTTGTGTTTTTATGTGAGGGCAGAGCTGGTGTGTGTTTTGGAGGGCTATGTGTTCCATGTGGTGTGGTGCAAGTGTTGACCTTCTCCTCTTGACCAGCTATTCCGGTCTTGGCTGGAGAGTGAGTGGCTTCCAATTTGGATATATAAGTGCATCTCTCAGAAGTCTGAGTGTTGGGAGGTAAGAAGAGAGGGTTGTCAGTCTACATGAGGCAGTTGCTACATTGCCTCAGGATGCCCAGGGTCACCAGGTTAATAGGAGAAAGCACAGGGAACTGATCTTTAGACATGCCTGGAGGGGTGGGCATTAATAAATACTGCAGCTGTTTCCTTGTAGAACATTTAGTGCTGGTAGCACTTTTGTGTGCTACAATAATTGTTACAAGAAGTCTGGTAAAGTACTAAACTAAAAAGCTAGTAAAAGTGCAGGAGAGGAGAGAACTAGCAGATCTAAGGGCAAAATATAAGAGCAGACTTTGGCACTCTCATAAGCTTAACAACAGTCCTGGCTTCAGCAAATCTGTATCTGGACTAGATTAGTTACAGCAAAGGTGGGAAACAAGTGCAGATGTGGACTTTTAAACCAGAAAGTTGAAAGAGATGGAAAAAAACTGCCCAAACAGCCAATAAGCTACTATTTCTGGGCCAGAAACCACTCCTCCTCTGGTAGATAGGCTACCTAGTGCTTACCACTCCCACTGATAAGCTAGAAGGCCTCCCTCCAGCACAGAAAGGCTTGGGGGCTCAGATGCTTATAAACAGTCCTGGATACAGCAAATATGTACCTGGACTAGACTAGTTACAGGAAAGGCAGGAAACAAGCGCAAACACAGGCTTTTAAACCAGAAAGATGAAATAGATGAAAAAACTGCCCAAATGGCCAATAAACTACAATTTCTGGGCTAGAAACCACTCCTCTTGTGGTAGATAGGCTACCTGGGGCTTACCACTCTCACTGATAAGCTAGAAGGCTTTCCTTGAACACATATAGGCTTGTGGGGCTCAGAAACTTACCTACAGTCCTGGATACAGCAGATCTGTACCTGGACTAGACTAGTTACAGGAAAGGTGGGGAACAAGCACAAATGTGGGCTTTTAAACCAGAGAGTAGATAGAGATGGAAAAACATCTCAAATGGCCAATATGTACAATTTCTGGGCCAGAAACCACTCCTCTTGTAATAAATAGGCTACCTAGTGCTTACCACTCTCACTGATAAGCTAGAAGGCTTTCCTCTAACACAGAAGGGCTTGGGGGGCTCAGAAGCTTCCCATCAATAAAATCTCCAAGTTTGCCATAAAAGCCAAACACTCCTCCCACCATTGCTCTACCCTCCACATACTTAACTAGCTAGAACTTCCCAACCATCTCGACTACCTCCAACTTACTACTGTCCATAAGCTATTCTTTAACCCTACCATATGCCCTGCTCTTTCCAACAACCTACAACCTTACACCCCTAACAGGCCACTTAGATCTTCCCACCTAAACCTTCTCACAGTCTACAAACCAACCCACCCTGCAGGATGGCACCTCCTGTCCTTCTCCCTAGCCAAAAAATGGAACTCACTCCCTCCTTCTCTACGAAATATTGAAAACACAAACAACTTCAAATCACATCTCCATTCGTACTTTTTCTCTAGGTGGAAGTGCAATTTCACTTTACCTACCTAGCCTTCTTCTCTCCTCACTTTAAATCATATTTTCCCTACTTCCCCTTTGCCTACTACTTAACACCTCTAGAAATGACTTCTTAACACCTCTAGAGATGACTCTCTCTTCAGCATTATTTCTTGTACATTTTGTACATATTGTATCTATTTTTCTTTCCCTGTTCTCCTCACCCTTCATTTGTATCTGTTCTGGCACCCAAACAAGACACATTTTCTGTACAAACATTGGAATTTTTTCCTTGCAACATATGACTTATTTGCTAAATTACTCATGTACCAGTTCATGTCTCTGTTCTACAAAGTATCTGCACCAGTTCATGTCTCTGTTATAAAAAGTGTCTGCACCCTCAATAGCTACTATAACTTGCTTATCTTATGTATCTGCATTCTGAGGGATACTTTATCTGAATTCTTAATGTTTACTATGTAAAGTGTAGCTTTACCAATGTACCAGTTCATGTCTGAATTTTGAATGGTTACGTAATCCACAAACTCAATGTCTACTATGTAATGTGACGCCTTACCAATTTACCTGTTTATGTCTCTAGTTTTTTTCTACAACCTCCATATCAACTGTATTTTGCTTATCTTATGTATCTGTATCATGAATTATAACTTTATCCAATATCTAATGTTTTACTATGTAATGTTGGAGCTTTCCTCCCCGGGCCTCAACTGAAAATGGGCTATCGAGCCCAATGGACACCCCCCCCCCGGTCACCAAACTGAAATAAATAAATAAATCAGTCCTGGATACAGCAACTCTGTATCTGGACTAGACTAGTTACAGGAAAGGCGGGAAACAAGTGCAAATATAGATAGATGCAGAAACACGTATATAATTATAATTTTTTGGGGGGGTCTTTCCTCCATATCAGCACTGCTGTAGCAGATCCTTCTATAAACTACATAGCAAATACATTCTTTCATTGTAATATTATTCCTGTCTTTCTCAACTCCATTCACATGCACTGCAACATGGTTTCATTTTATCTAATAAGTCTAAACCATGCATCACTCCATTCCAGATAATATGCCACAAACAAAAAACATCTTTTGGGTATAATTGTTTACTTTTAGTCTTCTGAATCTAGTATTTGCTTTGATACTAATTTTAACAGTCTAATGCCTAAAAATGTTTTTTATTTATTCTGCAGGCTTTTCAGTGTAACCAAACAACATGGAATTACAATATTTCTCATCTATAAATTTGTTGCCTTGCAGCAGATGACTTCTATAATATCTAAAACAAGATTCATTCATACATTGCTTCTTTTGTGGGTCATTTCTTTGTCGGTTTTATACTTATTTTCTACCTGAAACTTCTGTCACAAGCTTATACAAACCTTACACATTTCTATTAGCCACTTCCAATACCTCCGGCATTTGAAATCATATTTTTTTATTATTATTTTTATTAAATCAGTCTCAGCCAGCAGCATTCTCTAAATGCTGCTATTATTTGTTTGATAGACCAGTTCATCACAAGACTTACTGTGTAAGTTTCTTTAAAATTACTGTTCTAATCTAAGTTCTTCAGTTTTGTAACATATATTCAGTATCAGGCTCATAATCTTTCCTATTGAGGGACTTAAATGTGAAACACTGTACTGTCAGATTTGCCTTTGGACTGGAACATATTTTTAGTAAGTTATCCAGCTCCTGAAATGTTTTTGCCTGACTTTTTTGCTTGACTTTTCTGCAGTTAAATGATTTTTGCATTAAACTATAAAGTTGCCGTCTAACAGCACTCACTCGCTCATTGTTTCTCACAGAGACAGGACCTTGGCCTTTGTTTTAGATGATTTTACTACTGAATCAGGCACAGTAGGATCATCCAGGAATGAGGACTATGCAGCAGCGCACTACAGTTCTCCTTTATCCAGGAGAGAGGTGAGTTTTTGCCCCAACCAAGGTCCATTTTGTGGAGACTGGACAATAATGTCGTAGATATGTGCATGCTGTTCATCTGTAGCAGTAAAGAATTGGTGTAGACTCATCTACATCACTGCACTGCCTGCCTAGTTAAGTACAGTTCATCTCCCTTTCAAATTACAGACCCTTACATGACAAAAAATCCTCGCCCAGTCACTGTATTGATCTCCTTCTCTGACTCTGTAAATGGCAATTAAAGAAAGAGATGAGAGTCAGTTGGGGAGACTGACGAAAAATATTTAAAAAAAAAATAAACATCACTGATTCCTTTTTCTCTAATAAGAAATGAGAACATTTCATAGTATTTTTCTAAACTTTGTACTTCAGGGTGAAATAATGAAGTATTTCCAACAGTTGTAGCTATTTCCTGTTTGCTAGTTTCTTTAGCTTTCTTTCTTTCACATGCCCAAATCCTTATCACCACTGCAAAAGTTCATGCCCCAGAAAAAAGAAGTGGAACAAAGATAAAAATTAAATTCTTTACTCCATCTTACAGCAGTATATGTGCAATGCATCGAGAGTTTAAAAATGCAGTCCAACCTCTGCCTTCTGGCAATACAGACTCTAACCTCCCAGTGCTCATTTGCATTAGAATATACCCCAAAAGTAAATATTAGGGTAGTCTCTAGGAAAAAGCACTGGTATAAAGAGACTGCTATTTCTTATTTCATTATACACCATCACAGCAAAAGTCACCAATCTGGAATATATAGGGCAGGAACAAATGCAATAGACTGGTTTGATGTAAAATCACAGAGAATTGTAATTACTGCGAAAAAGATTGAAAGACTTGTTAGTGTACAAGAAAACAAAGTGAGGCATTTAAAGAGCAGTGTAAAATGGTAAAAGGAGACAGAAGGAACTCTTGCAACAAATGCAGTGAGAGTGCCAAAGTAAGCTGATAAGGATGTTGTTATATTAGAAGGAGAGATCAGTTGTCCATAACACAACAAGAGAGAAAACAGAGGAAATATCTTTTAAGTGGTTTAACGTGGGGTTCTACGATGCAATGGGTACTTTTGCAGTGGCGAAACTTAATAAAATGCTAAAAATATGAAATAGGGGGAGAAAGAGCCCAGTGAAAATGGAAAAAGTTACAGCATCAATCACAGATGTGGAGGGAAGTTTAGTTAGAAATAACTAAGCATAGAATGACTGACAGCACTCATTAATGCTGAGTTTTAAGATTATGGCAAAGGTCTTAACAATGAGCTACAAGGTTAGGGTCACACTGCAAAAATTGAAATGGGATTGTCAGATTTTATTAACCTATATAAACCAAGTAGCAAAGCAGGTCATTAAGTCTAGATTCCCAGTAAAAACATATTTAAAAGTGAATTACAGTTGAGAATGGGGAGCCTTATCAAGATGCTAGAGGACATGGGTTTGGTTATACAAGTCAGAAACAGGGTCATGCATGCTTACACAAAAACAAGGTAATATGTACTGCTGAAAAAAAAATGTAAGTGTTTTAAAATGTTAAAGGGACATTCCTTATGGATACCACAAATACCTGATGTGATTTATACTACCAGTGGATGTGTATACTGCAGTGCCTGCAGAATTCAGTGAAAGAAACTCCTGGCCACCTTTCTATCAAGAGAATAGTAGCATTTGAGAATCCTCACATAGAAATCGGTAGTAGGGTCTCACATGCAATGCCAGGTCCCAGCCAGAACACAGTCTCAAGGACCAAGGCTCAGAGAGTAAGTCACAGTCTAACTCTTCTGGAGGTAAATCCACCCTCAAGGCATCCTTATAGATCCTGCTTGGGCTGAGGTCATCCATGACTATCAAGGGCTTAAGCCGTTGCCAGTGTGCTGCTTTAGTGGATGACAAAGGACCTGGAGAAGACTCCCACCTTTCTGGTTGTACTCAAGAATGTAGGTATCTCTGTCCACTCATGGATTGGGCTGGGACTGAGGCTGTATATCCAGATTCCAATACATAATCTGAGTATCCTGGCCTCAGATCAGCAGTATTTAAGGTTAAAAAATCACTTTCTAGTGGGCTCAGCAGGCTGTGATGCACAGGTTGAGGAAGTCTTCTGGGATATCCTGTGCCAGCACTCAAAAGGCAAGGCTTTGACAACAAGCACGTGTTTGATATTTGATGAGGACTAGACTGCACCATTATAGAATATGGCTTGATGACAGCACCCGGCCCAATGCAGGACTGTCTTGTTTATACACCAGCAATGGTGGATGCACTGTTAGGCAGGAGATCTCTCTCTCTCTCTTTCCCAATCTGGCATGGGAACATTACTCTCTTCCCCACTTGAGAATGTAGTCCCACTTGTGGAGCTAACAGTAGGTGGAGCACCCCATCTCACAGTCAGACACTTGTGAAATGTATGAGGACTTGGATGCCATTACTACAGTCCAGAAGCAGTCAGACTGTCTTTATAGTCCACGAAGTGAATGGAGTAAGTCTCCCCTGCCATTCTTGAACTGACTCCTCTCTTGTCCCATATGTTGGGGGCTGCCATAATGGTTAAGGTCTTACCTTGTAGACACAAGATACAGGCATTGATTCTCTCCTTTGGAAAGTGTGGTTAGGCCTAAAAAAGTCTACTGGGGTGATTTGCTTAGAAATCATATATACCACAACATTTTGCTACCTTCCAGCCATCCATCCACAACCTCTTTTTCCCATTTTTTTTAAACACAGGGTCAGGATATCACTACAGCAGTAACAGTCATCTAGAGACAATGTTCACTGCTGGGTGGGTATCCCTGCTGTGGTTATTCTTTCATACCTCACATGCAGACACACATTCAGACCTACAGGCAATTTTAGAGTATACAAATCACCTACTGCATGTTTTTGGAAAGAAATGAGGGCTCCTGGAGAAAACCAACACAAACATGGGGAGGGCATGCAGACTCCACACAGCAGGCACCCCAGTGAGAATTGAATTGGGGAACCTCTTGCTGTGAGACATTAACACTACCTGCTCTGCCTCTGTGTTGCTCTAATACTTTGTTGCCTTGTGGCAAGAAAAATAGTGACTCTAGAGACTGTAACAAAAAAAAAATATGTTCCTCAGCTACACCGAGGCTTAAAACATTTATTTACTCATCACACATGTCAAAATTCTAGGTCTTTTTAATGAATCAAACCCTGAAAAGCATACTTACTCAAGGAGGAGTTGGTGAAACTTTCAAGGTGGGCTACTAAGTTGTCCACTGTAATATATTTTTGACACTGTGGTCAGATTTTCAGGTTCTAGCATGTGCCCACACAAGATGACATTGCTGACCTCCTTAAAGAGGACTTTGTTAACTGTGTTCTTGGTGATCATCTCAAGGGGAAAATTATGTTTAGGCAAAATTCTTGCCTAAACAAGAAGGAGAGGGTGGCCTAATGGTTAAGGTGTTTGCCTTACAAGCACACAGTGCAGGGTTTGAGTCTCACAAGTGATAATTGGCTAGGCTTAAAAATGTCTCGCAAGGGCAGTTAGCTTAGTACTAATCTATGAACCTATGATGGGTAACCTCGTGAGGAAAAAATAACCATTATACATATGAAGGAATGTTATTATTTCCCTAGGCCCCAATCCATCTTCTTCTAAGCCTATCCATCTCCAAAAGAAGGAGAAACATCCTTGCAAACTGAAGAAAGCACTTAAGCATAACACACTTCCTATGTGGATCAATTCACTCAAGAGAGTTATGCTACCAATACAGCCATGCAGTTATGACTATGGACTAGGGATGCCCATTGGGAGAGTGGTTTCTAGAGTTTACTTCAGGCTGGGCAGTCATCACCATGAATCCATTGGTTTTTGATGCAGTCAAATTCATACAAGTTTTAAAGGTGTTAAGTTACTCCATTAACCACAACATTTTACAGGGCTGCCTTTGTATGGGTGGTGCTGGAAACCTCCAGTGTAAGTCAGACAGGGTCAAAAAGGTCATGACCTTGGAAGTCTGCATGAGAATGTGGTGCAGGGTGCAAGCTGAGACTCTGCTGTGACTACATTATTCAGGTGCCATTTGTGCACCTGAGGGTGTAAGCTTTGTAATTAACTGTGAGGATTTATGGTGACAGTGATTACTGAGCCACTATACACATGTGGACCTTATGGAGGTAGACTCATGTCCCTAAGCTCTAGAGTGGTGAGCATTTCAGGTGGGCTTACCAGATCCTGATAGTGGATGCTTCCCTGACATAGTGAGCAGGTCTTATCTACTCCACTGCTATTCATGGGATATGGACCACCTGGAGAAGTAGCTTCCCATCCACAAGCTATGAGTAGTCCTTCTAACATTCAGTGCATTTGTGGAAACTGTGTTGCTGTGGTTTTTACTAATTCAGTCTGAATACCACCTTGACATGTGGTATCTAAGCCAACAAGTGGAAGCAAAGTCATTCCTCTTGTGTAAAAAGGTGATGCAAGTTTGGAAGTGGACATTAGCCAAGGGCATCACTCTCTCAGTAGCTCACATCCAAGGGTAAGTGAATGTGTTGGTAGACTCTGTGCTCTACTCCTCTGGCCATCATGTGGCTCTGCAGAGCTAGAAGCCTTGTTTAGACTGGATTTTCCATATGGGGGATAAGAGTGAATTTTCCAAAAGGGAGATAATCTGGAAGCCAGTGTACTTGTACTCATGAGGATATGTGTTTTTTTCTCCCACTTCCACTAAGTACAACACAAGAGAGAGATTTTTTGTTCTTTTTTTGCTCCCAATCCACAGTGACCATAGTGCCTTCCCCCATCTGTCTACATGGGCATTTGTTCTTCTCAGTAGTTACAGTACTGTAGCCCATGTTTCTTCTTAGGGGTGAGGGCTATGTGATTAGAGTGAGGCATTCATATTGTTTACAGAATTGTGAATTTTTATCTCAGGCTCTTGGTGGTTTCCAGTGCATAGGCATCAGCCTCAGAATCTGTTGTGCAGTTTGCCTTAGTGAGGGCTTATCTTCCACTTTTGAGAGAAGCATAACCCCTCAGAAGGTCCTGCCTCCATAAAGGCAAGTGCGTTGCTCTACTTTAGGGACACCTTTTTTTTAGATCCTTTGCATCCATGAGATCATCTAGCTGAAGTTTTAGAAGTAACTGAAATTGCTACAAAGCCTAATTTCTGGCAAACATACTCTACCAGTCAGAAGTCCTCCAGTTTGGTGGAGCAGTACTTAAAACTAATCCCACTTTATCAGGTTAGAGGTCATACTCATGTGCATCAGGTACCTGTATGATTTGGACTCAGTTATTCTACCCTTAAGGTGCATGCTTCAGCTATTTTCCTTATGTTCTTGTGGAATCGTCTGGGTCCATCTCAGAAACCAATTTCAGGAAGAAATGTGGGTTAGTCCTAATAGACACTCAGCCCTTGTGAAATACTAGATATGGATTCCTATATGTGAAGGCCTGCAGCTCTGAGATTATGTGAGTTGAGGTCACAGGCACCGGTAAAAAAAGAAAGAAAAAAAAAAACATTTTCAAGGTTAAGAGTGCAGTCTTTGAGTCTTTGATAAAATATGTATTTGCATTTTCAAGATGATGCCCAAAAATTGTGAGGCAAAGTAAAGTCTTGTAACTCTCCAGACAAGATGCTCTGCTTTTGTAGTTCAGCATAATGAAATTAAACTTAAGAAGGCTAATAAAGTTGTCTAATCAACTAACACTAAACCAAGACAAACCCGATAAGGATTAGAAAGTGTAAGTGCTCTAAATCTCTCATCATTTTATAAAGGGAGGTAAGAAACAACCTCCTTATAGTCTTATGGCATCTTTTGATTTCAAAATATAGTGAGGTCCCCAGTTAAAGGCAATCACTCAGGATACTGCAAGAATCCAGTCAGCTAAAACTGAAACTTAGTCAATAGAGTTGCATAGCTAACTGATTCTTCAACACACAGCTTTACAGTTATATCTGTTGAATATAGAAGAGGTTTAGATTTTTTAAACAGTTTTAGCTCAGAATTTGTTCTATGAGTCAGGTTATCTAAATACTTTTTCACACAA
The DNA here is from genome assembly GCF_019279795.1 of Protopterus annectens. Lineage (NCBI taxonomy): Eukaryota > Metazoa > Chordata > Ceratodontiformes > Protopteridae > Protopterus > Protopterus annectens. The sequence goes on along the minus strand of NC_056727.1, from coordinate 1,135,545,089 downwards.
ATTACATTACAGATGAGGACATCAGAGGTTCAGCTAATAAAGGTTCAGTAGCAATGATTATGACTGAAGCACAGCGAGCTTTTTGAGATATATGCTGGTAGAGGCAGGCAAGCCAGAGCTTACACAAGCTCTACTCATGTATTAGATCTGGATGATCTTGCCTTGCCCTCTAAGTTCAGTTGAAAACCAAATGCAACCAAGGCCAAATTGGTCAGGACAACTATTTTACTGAACAAACCAAGACAATTCAGTATCAGATAAGTATGTTTTCTGTGTAATAAAATTAAATGGAGTAACCTGCTCTAATCTTTTATTTTGGCTTTTAAAACCAAGCCAGACTCATGATAAGTTGCCTCTTGGTGCTTAGCCAAAGTTTCGTGACTTGCCCCCAACAAGATGGAGACATACATGAATCTAAAGTGAGTGATGGGTTGGGAACAGTTATTTCTTTATGACCTTACTGAGTAAGGTGCCAATACAATGCATTTGGGTAGAACTGGTTTCTCACCAAAACAAAAATGCATTAGTCTGTTACAGCTAAAACAGAACATGAAAACATGTCGAAAATAGAAATCTAGTAACCAAGATGCAGATTCTAACATTCCAAACCTTTCTTCAACAAAGGGTAGAAGGTAATGTCAAGGTGATACAATCCCACTAGCTTGGATTTGTCAAACCTACAATAAATCAAAGACTAGAATATGTCCATTTACTAGCTTTTGCATTCAATATGATTAATCATAAGGATATACTTATTTCTTTACTGGATCTCTGGGTTTGTGCCAATGCTACATAATGGTATGTATTGTATCTATTGGGCAGAAGTTGAAATAAGGTGGAATTAAGCTACTGCTCTATCCTCCCCACTGAAAGAGGGCTTCCCCTGTGTTAGTTTTTAATAATCATCATAGACATAATGAAAGATGTGCAGTTCTATTGTAATAATTTAATTTTTGCTGACAGTATTATATTATTCACAAGTATACCAGGCCCAGAAATCCTTCAAGCAAATTTTCTTTTAATTGTCAAGACTGGGCCTGTAGCTATTCTATGAGAAGTACTGTTTCAGAAACAATGGCAATGCCATTTTTGATGAACATGGGGAAGATTATCTGGTGAATAAAGATCAGGTGATATTAGACTAGATTGGTACCCTTTCTTATTTGAGATTTTGATTGACAGAATGCTGTTTTCAAGCATCATGTGGACAAATTAAAACATTACATTTGTTACCAGGCTTGTCACTATCCATTTCATAATACACAACCTAACTCAGGGCACTGGAATTATGTTAAGTATGACTGTTATTTGTATTTGACACTGATTTGATATTTTCTCTAGTTGTATAAAATGATTAGCAGAAATTATTAGTGATTTACTATAGTGTTTTAAGATATACATGGACAACTAAATTATATGATATTCAACACTCTTGTCCACATTTGATAGAAAATCATTTTTCACCAAATAATGGAGTTAATATTTGATGCCACTATATATGTATGAAACATTTTATTACAGTCTTCCTGAAACTGCATTTAGTTTATTTCACTATTTTGTTCAGAGGTAGTAGGATATATTGTACCTAGGTTGCTTGTCTTGCTTGTTAAAACTAAAACTAACACTCAGAAACCATCAACATTTAGGGCTGTTGTTTTGGTTATGAATACTTTTAAGCTAGTATTTGATAAGTAAATTTACTTTTAAGAAATATAGTTCTGTATTTTAAGGATACGTTTTACTGTGTTTGTCCTTAGGACTGTTGGATTTATTTTCTTCTTACACTGAAAAGAAGCCATTCCCTACTTGCTGTATAAGTGTAAACATTTGAAATATGAAGAAAAAGTATTTACATGCCTGCAGTTGCCTGAGGCAACTCTGTGTTTTGTGAGTAAGGTAAAAAAATGTTTTTTTCTTTTTGTTAATGAGGCCTATGTGTTCATTAAATTAGCTTTCAGGTGGATATTAACCTGGATTTTGAGGCAGACAAAAAGGGTGTGTAGTAGTAGAAAACTGTCAGTTACACAAAAATGGTCACTCTCTGAGTGGGGAAGAAGTAATTTATGAAGACAGATAAAAAGGGAAGCTAAAGCAGCAACTGCTATGGTGAGTCAGGTAGGAAGCTTTACCATTAAGCATGGAATGGGGTGAAAAGGAAAAGCAGTTATATGTGTGATTAAAGGAAAACATTTTGTGGCATTACATGTTTCACTTAGGTGAATGCAGTTTACTTCCACAGTGTTCCTAAAGTTTGAGGAGGTGTATGAGCATGTGGAGGATAATAAAAGGACAGCTGTGGTGCTGTCTGCGACATGAAGCCTTATTGTGTGTGTTAATATGTATGAGCATGTGGAGGATAATAAAAGGACAGCTGTGGTGCTGTCTGCAACATGAAGCCTTATTGTGTGCGCTAATATGTATGAGCATGTGGAGGATAATGAAAGGACAGCTGTGGTGCTGTCTGGGACATGAGGCCTTATTGTGTGTGCTAATAAACAAATACATATAAATAAATATATAGATGCTTTTCACAAAGCAGCCTGTTACTTGTAGAGTATCAAGATTTCTGATGGTTTGTAAGATTAGGCAAAGTAGGGAAAATGGGAAAGATGTAGGAAACTTAACATATCCTTTGTAGACTGAGACCACAAAACAGTTTTCCATGTGCTGGTGGAGTGTTGTTCTCTGATATAGAAATTAAAAAGGTAGAAAATGCTGGTTCATAACTGGTTCCATTTCATAACCAACTTTCATAACCAGTTATGAATCATGTCTTTCTGAAGTCTTGATAATAAATAAGATGAAAGCACTAAAGTACTACAAGAGTTGTTGGTGTGATTTACTATTCTTTGAATGCTGTTATTGTCACAAAGTTCATTTCTTAGTTAACATTTCTTCTCTTCGTTCATTTTTTGAGTGCGGTTAATTTTAGTTGTGTGTGTGTGTGTGTATATATATATATATATATATATATATATATATATATATATATATATATATATATATATATATATATATCCGTGTATATATATATATATATATATATATATATATATATATATCTATAAATGTATGTATATATATATATATATATATATATATATATATATATATATATATGGGAACACTACTGAATCTCAAATTTCAAAAACTCGAGACCATGTAGCCGAAATCCCACATTACCGAAAGACCAGAAGCGCGAAATTCAAAATCCCGATGTTAAGGGATTTTGAGTTAGCGCTTCTGGTGTTGTGGTTCAGGTAAGTATGTGTGTGTAAGTGTGTTTTTGAGGAGCTTTAGTGTGTGTAAGTGTGTGTTGAGACTGTGGTGTGTGTGTGTGTGTGTGTGTGTGTGTGTGTGTGTGTGTGTGTGTGTGTGTGTGTGTGAGGGGCTGCAATGTGTGGGTGTGAGTTTGCCTTGTGTGTATGTTTGTGTGATCTCGGAGTTAGAATATTAAAGTAGGGGGGTGTGGGGGGCGGGTGTGCAAGGGGGGAAAAGCCCCCCTGCTTATCTTTAGTGTAGGGTGGTTTGTTTGGTTATGGGGGGAGGCTGTGTGTATGTTTGTGTGTGTGCTGTATGTATGTAGTACTTTCGCGATTTTGAATTTTGTGGTTTTAATATTTCGGTAATGTGGGGTGATGGGCTTATAGTCTCGGTATTTAGGTCTTCGGGATTGTGTTATTTCAGGATTCAGTAGTGAATCTATATATATATACACACACACACACATATATATTGCATATATATATCTCTGCCTCTCTCTCTCTCTATACAGATATATATATATATATATATATATATATATATATATATATATATATATATATATATATAAAGAGAGAGAGGCAGCGAGATACAGATGTGTGCATGTGTATGTATATGTATATGGACAGATAGGTAGGTAGACAGATGTATGTAAAAGATGGCAAAGTCATAGGCTGTTTTTAACCCCTACTTATACAGTTTCCTTACAGACCATTAGTTTGATGCCCTCTGTGTAGCTTCCATCTTTTTCAGCTTATCAGGCAAGGATTAGTTAAAACTATGTGGAGTGCTTTGTCTGGTATAAGTTTTTCGAACTCTCTTTCAGTTGTGGTTAGCGTGGGTTTATCAGCCACTACTGTGCATAATGCATGTCTCTCAAGTGCATTTCTTTACACAGAATTTTGCTTTCCTTACATTTAACGTTTCCTTCAATGTTTCCAAGTTATATATGGCTAACAAAAGAAACTAAGCAGCTACTTAGACGTACAGACAAATCATGGAAACAGTAGTACACTATTAAAACACAGGACACCTATCAGTACTTTAGACATCTTAGAAACCTAGCCAAAAAACAAATCAAATATAACAAACAGTTCCACTACTTTAAACTTCAAACACCTTAACAATCCAAAATTATTTTGATCATCTATCAAAAAACTTCAGCACCCAGGCCAAACTTCCACTCCAGCCCACAGTGCCACTAACAATGATAAAAGTGTAGCAATTAAATTTAATTCATACTTTACAAACTATTCTGGCACTAACCAAGGACAATACACATAACTCTACTCCTAACAAAGCCCATTTAAACTTAAGTAATGATGATTTTATATTTAAAACTGTCCAAACCTCCACAATAAAAAAGTACTACACCAATTTAAACCTACTACCTTAGCAACTAATAACCTACCTTCTGGGTATTTAAAACTAACAGCAGGTGTCTTGGATCGACCAATCTCACTCCTAATCAATAGATCCATAACAGAAATCTAGTAACTAGCCTGTGGAAAATGTCTTACATAATGCTACTACACAAAGGTGGTACCTCAACTGAAATATCAAACTACTGACCAATAGCTGTCCTCTCCGCCATATCCAAGACACTAGGAAAATGTATTTATACCCAACTCATAAACTATCTAAGTAACAACAACCAACTTTACAAAACCCAGCATGGCCTGGTCATAGTACCACTACCACCCTCATCAGTTTCTGCTATATAATCAACCAAAATAGGAATTAAGATAACTTAGTATATTAGTATCATCCCTATTTATAGATCTCTCTGAAGCGTTCAACACCATTTCCCATCACAAACTATTGTCTGAACTCTCCAGTCTCACACTCAACCATACAGCCCTGTCTTGGTGTCAAAGCTTTCTAACAAATAGACAACAAGCTGTAAAATGGCAACAAGACCTCTCTCCACCTTTCCCAATGTAAGGTGTTCCACAAAGATCAATACTGGGTCCACTTCAACTCAACATATTCACAAATAAACTTCACAATGCCACAAGCTTAGCATCTATTGTGCAGTATGCAGAAGATTCAACCCTCATCTGCTTAGCCCCATCTCACTCCAAATTCTAAGAATTCACCCAGCTATCTTTCTCAGAAGTAGAATCCTGGCTAAACAATTCCCAATTGCTCCTGAGCCCAAAGAAACAAAGCTAATGCTCTTTACTTACAAAAAATTCACAGAACTAAAAGTCTTTTCATATATTTTCATCCAGCAACACCAAAATAGAAACAGTAGCCCAAACTAAGCTATTAGGTGTTCTAATTGATGAAAAACTAAAATTCAACCAACACTGTATGCAGTTGATCAAAATAACCCACATTATACTAGGCTGTCCTTCTCGGCTGGAGTGGTGTGAGTCTGCATGTCCTCCCTGTGGTTGAGTAGCCTCCGAAAGATGTGTGAATGGGTGTGCCTTCGCTGAAGGTTAGGTGTCGGGCTGGCAACTCGGCACCATAAAAAAAATCGACTGCTAATCATCAGCGGACTGGAGTTCCGCTGTGGTGACCCCTAACTGGGAAAAGCCGAAAAGACAAACATACTAGGCTATCCTTACACAGTCAATCAAAATAACCCACATTATACTAGGCTGTCCTTGCACAACCAAATCTTACCACTCTGATTCCACTTGATAATCCATAGCCAGAACCTACCTACTCTGAGACCTACTCTGTTTGTTAACAATTCTCAGCAAATTGAACAAAACTGATACATACAAACTTGAGATTTGTTATAACAAAATTGCCAAGTTCTCCAAAACTCATCACACAAATCTCACCACTGTAAAGCTCTAAAAGAACTAAATGGCTAGAACTGGCCCACTACTTACCATACTCCAATTAGTCACTGCATACAACCTTATTTACACCCCAGAAAAATGTCCTGCGCTCCAAAATACCCAGCAGTACTGCTGATGTACTAGAGAACTAAGATTCAGCAAAAAAATCCCCCCTATTTACAACAAATTCCAATAATTATGTTGGCAACTCTCTGTACTTGAACTGTGTCTCACAACTCTGGAACTCTATCCCTCTCAAAATCAGATGAATACAGAAATTACCTGTTTTAAAATCTCAACTCAAGCAAAATCCGAACAATAACTATGTTCATGCACCTGACCTGGATAGTCCCACCCATACCCTTAACACTCTGCCTTTTACCTAGTACCTTGTCCTTTCCATTTCTTCTCAATCTCTTCCTGTGCCAGTCATTTCACCCTTTGCTGTCTCTCACCTATATATTCTGTAGGCATCCTCTAGCTATTATTTTAAACGTTTTCCTTTGTACTAATCCCTTAAGTTATCATCTGAAGGATGATATATGCATGTATTTGTGCTTCCTATTGTACAAATTATCAAATGCATTACTCCTTAAACGTTTCTTACACATATTCACTTCTTTATGTGCATATTCACCTGTATTGCTTATACTGGGTGTATAACTATATTATGTTTGTAAAATTGTATTACTGTGTCTGTATTATTGTTCTATGAAAAATTGTATTAATGTGTCTGTATTTTATACTGTAAGTAACTGAAACTAATTTATTGGAGCTTTTCTCCCAGGGCTTCTGCTGATAATGGGCCACTGCCAGTCAGACTTTCTTGGTAAACAAACACAAAAAAATAAATGTGTGATTTCCTTTGTGAATCAAGAGGCACGTTTTTCCTTCCAGTCACATGTTAAAGATGCCAGTCAGAGTAATATATCCTATTCTATACCATTCTCTTCCCATTTCACTGTATACCCCACTGACCATTGCTTTCTGTGTCCCGTGTCCAGCTTTGTATGCAATTTTGACTGACTCCAAAATTATATAGTTTTCTTATTCAGACCATCCCCAGGATTCATTAAACATTTTATTTCATACAGTAACAGTGTAGCTGCTCCTGCATGGAATATGGCCGCTGAGCGATTCAGCAAACAGCTGATCTGATGTGCACGAGCTTGCCAACACTGTTCCTGCACAGAAAGCCGTTCAGAATGCTAATTACCTCATTTGGTGGTGGAAACCATGCAAATGAGGTAAATTTGTGATTCAAGAAGCAGGCAGGCATCCGTGCAGGAACAGTGCTACTTGTAGAAATGTGTTTGCTTACTAACCGAACACATTTCTGCAAATAGCAAAACGGAGGCATGACAGCTCAAATAAAAGCATGGATTATAAACTTTAGGCATGCCAATGGCCAAATATATGGCCATTGGCTTGGGAAAGTATTTAAATTAATAAAAAATCAAAGTATTTTTTTTGGATGATCTCGGCCGTTTAAGCATAGGGCAGTGGTGTGCAAACGGGATCATGCGGAAAATAAAAAAAAAAAGTAAAAACTCAATTTTAGGGGAAATTTGCATTTTGCCATTATAGTCAAAGGCATGCAGAATCAAACCATTACCAGGGAACACTGATTGTCAAGGGGAAAGGTTCCATGTCAGAGCAGTAACAATGGACTAAGGGAGTGGGGTGGTGAGTAACCAAATCACAAAATATTCTTAGTCTACATACTGCACCTAACCACGTAGGTGCTAGAACAGGAGAGTGTAGGCAGGAGGAGCAGCTAACATGAAAAGGGGGTGTGTCATGCTTGCTGTAAGCACATTGAAGCTCCGTTGCCCAGGTTTGCACTTAGCTAAACACAGCTAAGCAAGGGGGTGAGGCTGTAATGTCTTGAAATGAAGAGCGTGTTTGCATCCAGGGAGGGCCATTTCTGCTAAAATGTGTTTATATTAGCTAAATGGGTGTGTGCGGCATGCACTGGGACTTAAAAAAAAATGGAAATAGCAGCACTATTTACATTTAGGCAGCGGGTTTCCCTGCTGTGCCTCGGGGCCTAAAAGGGGGGCGAGATGGGAAGGGGGAAAACTAAAAAAGGGAAACAGCAAAATACAGCTACTCAAATAGAAGTAAAATAGCTGGCAGGTGGAATGTCTCAAAGTCAGCCAATTATGCAGGCAACATCTGCAGCACACCACTATAAACTATGCAAACACCTTCCAATCTGGTATTTCCCACAAACTCTGCACCATAGGTGTACACATATGGGGGGATTTTAACTGACAAAACTAGCAAAAAATGTTAGGGGCTGCTGTCACATTGCTCTATCAGTATGTGCAAGAAACCGAGGGTGCTGAGGAGGATAATGCTGACAACCAACTCAGACTGAGGAGGAGGAGAAGAGTGTTCAGACCCAGGGTAACCTACCAGGGGCTACATGATCTGGAGATAGTAGGGCACTACAGGGTGGACAGGAACATACTTCAGCAACTCATTGAGCTGTGCCAGCCTCACCTCAGACCCTGAACCAACAGAGGAGAACCCATCCCAGTGGATACCAAGGTATGTGTAGCCTTAAGAATACTAGCTACAGGTACTTTCCAAAGACCAACTGGTGATATCATGGGGCTCTCGCAGGCATCTCTATCCATGATACTCCACCAGTTCCTGAATACCATGTGACCACATGCCACTGAGCACATTTACTTCCCCAGCACCCATGAGGCGAGGACCAGCAATATGCATCTCTTCCACCTTGTAGCAGAATACCCAGGGGTACTGGGTGCCATAGACTGCACGCACATCCACATCAAAGCACCACCTGGTGACCAGGGTAGGGCCTACCTAAACCTATATAATAAAACCTATCTAGATACCGTGGGACACTCCCCAACCTATGAGCTCTGTGGTGTGTGCAGTAACTGCATAACACTATAATACCAATAACTACATAGCTAAGGGTTCTGATATGAGTCCTGACAAGTGTGTGTGTGTGTGTGTGTGTGTGTGTGTGTGTGTGTGTGTGTGTGTGTGTGTGTGTGATATTGTGTGTAAGTGTGTATATGTGTAGGTTACAGTATTTTGTGGCCTCTCTCACCCAGTACATCACCCATTGTCATAATTTGCAAGGCCTGGTTATGTCCCTCACCTTAGAAGTACCTTTGGACAAGTGTCACCCCATAACCTCTGTGGCGTGAATGATAAATGTATAACAATGTAGTAACAATAAAGAAATAGGTAGGGGTTCTAATCTCAGTCCTGGAAAATGTGTGTGAGAGAAGAGTATCTTGTGTGTTTATGTCTGAACGACATCCATTGGATAAGCATGGTCTCATATTGTATGCCATGGTACTCACAGTACACATTCCTAGGTCTACTGTATGAGGTCCACTGTTCACATCAACCATAGCAGTATCTGTAGACACTCTTCAGCCATATAAGCCCTGTGCAACATTATGGAATAATATGTTACAAATAACAAGATAAGTTGGTCTGCTAATGTCAGTACTGGCAAGTGTGTGTGTGTGTGTGTGTGTGTGTGTGTGTGTGTGTGTGTGTGTGTGTGTGTGTGAACAGTATTCTCTGTGTGTTTGGTCGACACAATATCCTCTGGGGTTGAGGGCGTTAACAATTTGAGGTGTGTTCCACCCACCACACTTACCATTGTCCACTATATTAGTGCTGATGTCAACCACCACAGACTTGGATCTACAGCCCTATAAGCTGTGAGGCACATGCAAGAACTATTACACACACCTGGGAAATGTGTGCAGATACAGCTGTACCTTGATAATGACAATGGTCGATGTGGTACAACACTGCCATACCCCTCATTGCTGATGTCTGCAGGGCCACATCCTGCTGACACACAGACACTTGGAACACAAACAGAATACAGCATGTGAGAACACATTCACTTAGTGTTACTGAAACCAATAATGCATCATGGCTGAAAAGGTACACACACATTCTGATGTGTACCCATTACAGATGCCAGATGACAGCACCTTACATAACATTAAATAACTACATTCTACTAAAGTCACCCTGTGCATAAGACCCATATTAGCATGTCCCACAGAGGGTGTTGTGTCTGTTTGCCAGAAGTCTAGGGTGGGCATTACGGTTGACATTGTGTGTGTGTGTGTGTGTGTGTCTGTGTGTCTGTGTGTGTGTGTGTGTGTGTGTGTGTGTGTGTGTGTGTGTGTGTGTGTGTGTGTGTGTAGGTGACTTGTCTGATGGTGATATGTGTGTGTGTGTTTGTATGCAGACAGTCATACCATGTGGGCACCCTACACAGAGGTATTTTGGAAAGCTGTGGGTCATACATGGCAGGGTGTACAGTTCACCATCTCTGGCCATGGACATGGGAACTGGGCATTCCAATGGTATCACCAGCAGCACCAGGCCCGAGTCCAGATGCAGTACTACTCCCTGATGGTGACTGCTGCCTGCTGGATCCATGCCCTATTGGGACAGGCCAGGATCACGTGACCATGGCCTGTTGTGTCATGGTGTGGACAGCACACCCCCTTCAGTAGTGCTGGTGGTACTGCCAGCATGGGAACGTGATAGTGCATGGCCACATACACCCTCAGCTGATCGTGGTGTTGCCCTACATCCACGTGGCTGCTGGCCAGCATCTGCCAAATGCTCAAGCACAGATATTCCACAGTCGAGGAGTGCCAAAGTCTACCCCCGCCATCTATCCATGACTCCAGTATGCTCACAGATGGCTGCAGTGAGTTCATATCACCACGGACACCAAGGATGTGCTCATCCACGACCCTATGTATATGTCTGGTATTAAGTTTATTACTTGCCTGTGCCCCCATGACGGCCGGAAACATGCGTCTGGTGACTGCTGCTGTAGCACTTGCATCTGAAGGGTTGTATGTAAAGTTGGACACCAGGGATGGAGGATAAGACCTGTACCAATTGGCTAGACAGAGGCATGTAACTAGGAAGGATGTTCAGCAAATAAGGCTGATAAAGGATAATGGTATAAGTGTACTCACAAGCAAGGAAAGTGTGTTGAGCAGGTGGAAACAGTACTTTGATGGGCTGTTGAATGATGAGAATGAGAGAGAGAGAAGGTTGGATGATGTGGGTGTGGTGAATCAGGATGTGCAACAGATTATCAAGGGGAAGTATGGATAGCTATGAAGAGGTTTAAAAATGGAAAGGCTATTGGTCCAGATGACATACCTGTGGAAGCATGGAGTTGTTTAGGACAAATGGCAGTGGTTGTTTTTAACTAGATTATTTACTGTAATCTTGGAAAGTGAGAGGATGTGTGAGGAGTAGATAAATGTGTTTGGGTACTGATTATGAGAATAAGGGTGGTGTGCAGAGCTGTAGTAACTACAGAAGGATAACGTTGATCAGTCACAGCATGATGTAATGGTAAAGGGTGGTGGAAGCTAGGTTAAGAAGGGAGGTGAGGATTAATGATCAGCAGCATGGTTTCATGCCAGAAAAGAGCAGTACAGATGTGATGTTTGCTCTGAGAGTATTGATGGGGACATACAGAGAAGTTTGGAAATAGCTGTGTTGTGTCTTTGTGGACATAGAGACAGCATATGACAGGATGCCTAGAGAGGAGTTGTGGTATTGTATGAGGTGATCAGGAGTGGCAGAGGAATCTGTAAGAATGCTACAGGATATGTACAAGACTAGTGTGACAGAGGTGAGTTCTGCATTGGGAGTGACAGGTGCATTTAAGGTGGAGGTGGGAGTACACTTATTTGCAATGGTGATGGACAGGTTGACAGACATAATCAGACAGGAGTCCCCCTAGACTGTGGTGTTTGCAGATGACATTGTGGTCTGTAGGGAGAATTGGGAACAGTTTGAGGAGGCCCTGGAGAGGTGGAGGTATGGTCTAGAGAGGAGAGGAATGATGGTCAATAGGTCTAAGATGGAATATATCTGTGTGAATAAGAGGGAGGATAGAGGAATGCTGAGGATACAGGGAGTACAGTTTTCAAAGGTGGATAGGTGTAAATACTTGGGAACAACAGTTCAGAGTAAGGGCGATTGTGGGGGAGAGGTGAAGTCAAGAGTATGGGCAGGATCTGGGTGGTAGAGAAGAGTGTCAGGTGTGATTTGTGACAGACGAGTACCATTAAGAGTGATAGGGAAGGTCTACAAGAGGGTAGTTAGACCAGCTATGTTATATGGATTGGAGACATTGTCATTGAAAAGAGGCACAAGTCAGAGCTGGATGTAGCAGAGTTAATGATGTTAAGATTTGCATATGGTGTGATGAGGGTGGACAGGATTAGTAATATGTATGTTGGGGGTCAGGCCAGGTTGGACAGCTTGCAGACAAAGCCAAAGAGTGTCAGGATTATGTTGGTATGGACAAGTGATGAGGAGGTATGAAGTATATTTGTGAAAGGAAGAAGCTTCCAGGTAAGAGGAAAAGAGGAAGGCCTGAGATAAGGTGTATGTTTGTGGTGATAGCAGACATGCACATGGTTGCTGTGACCAAGCAAAAAACAGAGGACTGGAAGACATGGAGACAGATGATCTGCTGTGGCAACCACTAACGGTTACAGCCAAAAGAAAGAGAAGGTGATGTTGTAATGTCAGTGTTCACAGGTTTACAATTATTTGACAGACATAACACAACTTTTGATGACATAACTACAAATATGAGGCACACATATAGTCAGTGTGCATAACACTGGACAGTTGAATGGTATGAGCTGAGTATATCACATGCAGTTCAACACACACAGCTGCGACAGTATTTCAGTATGAAAATTCCCTGTATAGGTCCATCAGATGTCTGAGACAAACATGTATATCATATTTGTATTGACAATTAACATATGGATATCTGCGACATCCCAGTAGCTGGCCTAACAGAGTCATCGTTAGTATTATGTAACACACATTCCAGTAGTGGTCATATTTATTTATTTATTTTATTTATTTGCAGTTTGTTTTCCAGGATAGTCCATTGGGCTGCAAGGGGCCCATTTTCAGTGGAGTCCTAAGGAGAAAAGCTCCAGAAAAAAAAATACAGATGAGATTGTGGTGGGGGATCTTTCAGTTGTAGGTAAATAACATCACAGGATGGAGTACTATAATAGGTAGTGATTGGCAAGAAATTAGTTAGGAGGAATTAAGAGAACAGAATAGTCTGATTTTAGGTTGGATGACAGCAAGAGCATTTCCATTCAGAAGGATAGGAAGCCATTCTTTCCTGGGGTGATTCAGAGCCCTGAACTGTGTTCTTTGTCACTGCAGACAGACACGGATGCTATGGCCATAGGTTTTGCTCAGCAATATATCAGTACAGCATGTGTTGTTGAGACATAATATTGTCTGAACTTCTTAGTTTCCACATTTACATACCCCCTACTACATTCCATTACATGCTTAATTGTTTGACATACCTGGGTGTTTTTTTTTTTGGTTCATTTGGTGTAAACCATCAGTTTCAGTGTGTGTGTGTGTGTGTGTGTGTGTGTGTGTGTGTGTGTGTGTGTGTGTGTGTGTGTGTGTGTGTGTGTGTGTGTATGTTTTTTTTGTGTGTGTGTCTCTCTCTGTCTGAGACAGATGTAAGATATACATCTGTTTTGTATAGGCAGCAGCTTGCCTTTAGTAGGTAATGCTCATGAGCAGCTGATGGCCTGTGCACCAGTTGGAGTCCCCCACTTGCTAATTGCATGTAGAACAGCTGTGGTATCATTCCCATACCCAATAGCATGGAAACATACTCCTTTTCCTTGCCTGTGAGGGGGACTTCATGGAGGTGTGTGGCAAACAGCATCACAGAGGGTAGTTGGAAATACCTCTTACAACAAAAACTGTGGAGACAGCCCAAAAAACTGGGGGAGAATGTTCCAGACACAGGGACAGAATGTAAGTATTGCTGTTATACAGTTGAAGTAATGCTAGTTTGACAGGGTTTGTGTGGATATGGCATCAGACTACACTGTGAATTGGGCCAGTATATGTAGGGGTAGTGTGTGAGTGGCAAACATGATAATGATTTTGTTCACACAGTACATATACTCTACTGTTCATGGGGCTTACCAGTATGTGACTTTGATTGTGGTGAGATTGGTTCTGGGTATGCACTTTCACACTGGTGTCTGTTGGTCAATGCTGTTACATCCTTGTAGTGCCTTATATATTTGCAATTACATGTGTATTCCCCTATAGCAAAATTGGGTTAGTGTTGTGTGAGTCTGCCTGTAATTTAGAAAGTACTTGGTGACATGCCTAGCAGCTCAGTGTCGTCTCCCTATTATGATGTTATGCCTCGATATTTATCAGATGTACTGTTGCCTGGTCCCCATACATGTTGTGTATGTCTGACACATCGGTGGGATGATTTGAAGATTTATGTCAGTAACTAGTGAGGAGTAATTTGGTTTTGGACTTGGGCTATTCCAGTCAATATGTATTACAACAGACAGGAGGGTGTTACTACATCAACTGTGTCACCTTATTTACTCCAGTATTTTGGATATGTTCCCAGTTTCATGGCTTTACACCCGGCCTTTGTCAGGCTTTGTCCAGATTTGTTGCACTAAGGGGTTCTGAGCATATCTCTCAACTGGTCAGATTGTTTCAGACTGTCCAGGAATATTACTCATATTTATGTTCTGTTCCACAGAATCATTATTTTAATTTCCGTGGTATATCACTGTGATGATGTGAGGATTTCTGTCAGTAAATAACATACATTTCCATTTCAGAACTCACATCCTTCTGAACATGTATGCTGACACAAACCCTGTTACTGTAGCAACATTCTACATTTATAACTGTAGTATGTACATTATATCCCTGGTCTTGGCTCATGGTCCCCCCATTTTGACAGCCTTTGTCCAGACTTCGTGCACTAAGAGGTGGAGGGGTATAGTGCTGTAACTACATGTTATGAGTATATATATATATATATATATATATATATATATATATATATATATCACCAAACACCCTTAAGCAGCAACAACTTGAATCTCAACTGTTCATAAAGATATATCCAAGAGATAAGAAAATAGTTCCAAAACACTGTTTTATTACAAACAAACACTGGAAAACGTAAGCGCTTTCACGGTTTTAACCGCTTCATCAGACGTAACATTTCTTTGAACAAAGAACACTTATTTAACCAAAAATTCAAACTGATTAATTGAATAATTAATGCACTGGTCTTAAAGCGCAAGTGTATCAAAGCGCTTGCATCTGTAATTAAATTCATTGTTTCACATTATATCTAACTCACATATTATAAAAAATCTACTGCATGTTAAAATACATTGTTAAAAACATTTTATATTAAAATTAAAATTAATCGCTACCTGAGGGATCTAGCTCTAAGAACAGGCTTTAAAGAAATAGCATCATTCAGGCCATAACCCCTGTGTGCACCCAATCTGAAGATCCATTCTAACTCTGCACATTCAGTGTCATTGCTAATATTTCCTAGTCTCAAATTAATATGTTGAATGTGTAATATTTGAAAGCAAAATGTGTGTGCTGGACCCTCTTTAATGATATGTTTAGCTATTGCATTATACTCCTCTCTCCTAGCTACGCAGTAATAATGGTCTCTGATGCGTTCTTTTAAAGTACGGTTAGTTTTTCCTACGTAAAAATGAAAACACTGTACGCAGTAAGCTACGTACACCAAATTTTTGGAATTACATGTACCATTCACTTTAAGTTCCCAGAGACGTTTGGTCTCAGGGTGTCTGAAAAAACGGGACTCGTCCACAAATATGCATTGTTTGCAACTATTGCATTTCTTCGTCCCATTAAATCTGGGTTGCAACTGTATATCTACCCAGGGACTCATCACTTTTCGGTAACAAAGTTGCTGTTTCAAGGTTTTGTTATTTCTATAAGTGTATTTGGGACTGTCACCTATTAATTCCTTAATTTTTGGATCAACCATCAAAATGTTCCAACATTTCCCTATGGTTTCCTTCACCCTGTCAATATTATTCCCATAAGGTAATATGATGCTAATTTCATTTTTTCTACTGTTGGAATTATCTCTCTGCTTAACAACTCTTTCAGAGAAATAAGGTCTGGCAAGAGCTTTCCTATCAGCAATAACTTGTTTGCATATAGTGCTAATACTACTTTCATCATAACCTCTTGTCATAAAGTCTGCTTTTAATCTCAACAATTCATCAGATAATGTCTTATCATCACAACATAGTCTTGCTAATCTTAGGGCTTGACCTTTTATTATATTGTTAAACAAATTCGGATTATGCATACTTGTACAGTGTAAGAAGGTTGGACGGTAACAAATTTTCCTATATACACAAGTAGAGATATTCTCATTGTTTTTGTTAACTGTAACATCTAGATAATTAATGGACTCAGATGATCTCACCATTGTAAATTTGAGAAAATCACTGGAACAATTCAATTGTACAAGGAAGCTTGCCAAATCTTTTTCATTACCTCGCCAAAGCAAGAAGAGATCATCGACAAAACGTCGATGAAACACAACATTGGGATGTCTCATTAAATTCTGTTTCTCCCAAGCAGCCATTATTAAATTTGCATATACATTTGCACAACTTGTGCCCATTGCTATGCCCTTTCTTTGTCGATATAACAAAGAAGCACCTCAACAGCAGATGCATACGATCAAAAAAATGTGGACTCCGAAGGCTTAGTTTGGAATATTTCCAACTATGCACTTATGGAAACAGAAATAGGACTACTGAACAAGGGTTTGGGTTTTGTACCCACTAACAACATTGATGTAAGTGACTTTCTGATTTCTGTTAGGATGTTTGCTAGAAACATTGCATTAAAAATGTCGCTAGGATCTAATGAAAATAATATGAATACATTGAAAAAGAAAAGTGATTATTTGCCAGCTTTACCTGCTAATGTAGAAGTATTTATCAAAGCTGTTGAAAATCAAGTATACAATGATTCAAAATTTAATTTAGGATCATCAGAACCTAATGTGAATAAATTAGAAGCGCAAGCTATATTTGACCTTAAAAATAATAGCAACATAGTGATAAGACCCTCCGACAAAGAAGGTCCCACTGTGATTATGAATTCTGAATATTATTTTAATACCATGAATGAAATGTTGAATACAGATGCATATGAACAAATTGAATTTGATGAGATCAATGTAGTTGTAGGAAATATAAACAGGGCCTTAGTGGAATGTTTGAACTTGCAAGTGCTCACCAAAGATTTGTACAACTATTTTTTAGTTGACTTTCCTATCATTCCACAGTTACACGGACTGCCCAAAATTCATAAAAATCCAACTTCACCTAGATTTAGACCAATAGTGGCAGGAGCTGGTTGGGTGACGGAAGGTATTTCCATTTATTTAGATCAACAGTTAAAACACATTTTATCCTTATATGGGCATGTGTTAAGAGATACAGAGCAATTTTTGAAGGATTTATACATTTTTGCACAAGGATATGACAAAATCTCGGACCTAATTCTGGTAACATTAGACGTTGAGTCACTTTTTACAAGTATTCCCAACGAAGCAGGATTGCTTATACTTAAAGATCTATTAGTGACAGATGGGAACATGGATATTATAAAGGCAGATTTTTTATGTCTTTTGACAGAATTAGTACTAGAAAATAATTTGTTCCTATTTGAGAACAAGTTATATCGACAAAGAAAGGGCATAGCAATGGGCACAAGTTGTGCAAATGTATATGCAAATTTAATAATGGTTGCTTGGGAGAAACAGAATTTAATGAGACATCCCAATGTTGTGTTTCATCGACGTTTTGTCGATTATCTCTTCTTGCTTTGGCGAGGTAATGAAAAAGATTTGGCAAGCTTCCTTGTACAATTGAATTGTTCCAGTGATTTTCTCAAATTTACAATGGTGAGATCATTTGAGTCCATTAATTATCTAGATGTTACAGTTCTCAAAAACAATGAGAATATCTCTACTTGTGTATATAGGAAAATTTGTTACCGTCCAACCTTCTTACACCGTACAAGTATGCATAATCCGAATTTGTTTAACAATATAATAAAAGGTCAAGCCCTAAGATTAGCAAGACTATGTTGTGATGATAAGACATTATCTGATGAATTGTTGAGATTAAAAGCAGACTTTATGACAAGAGGTTATGATGAAAGTAGTATTAGCACTATATGCAAACAAGTTATTGCTGATAGGAAAGCTCTTGCCAGACCTTATTTCTCTGAAAGAGTTGTTAAGCAGAGAGATAATTCCAACAGTAGAAAAAATGAAATTAGCATCATATTACCTTATGGGAATAATATTGACAGGGTGAAGGAAACCATAGGGAAATGTTGGAACATTTTGATGGTTGATCCAAAAATTAAAGAATTAATAGGTGACAGTCCCAATTATACTTATAGAAATAACAAAACCTTGAAACAGCAACTTTGTTACCGAAAAGTGATGAGTCCCTGGGTAGACATACAGTTGCAACCCAGATTTAATGGGATGAAGAAATGCAATAGTTGCAAACAATGCATATTTGTGGACGAGTCCCGTTTTTTCAGACACCCTGAGACCAAACGTCTCTGGGAACTTAAAGTGAATGGTACATGTAATTCCAAAAATTTGGTGTACGTAGCTTACTGCGTACAGTGTTTTCATTTTTACGTAGGAAAAACTAACCGTACTTTAAAAGAACGCATCAGAGACCATTATTACTGCGTAGCTAGGAGAGAGGAGTATAATGCAATAGCTAAACATATCATTAAAGAGGGTCCAGCACACACATTTTGCTTTCAAATATTACACATTCAACATATTAATTTGAGACTAGGAAATATTAGCAATGACACTGAATGTGCAGAGTTAGAATGGATCTTCAGATTGGGTGCACACAGGGGTTATGGCCTGAATGATGCTATTTCTTTAAAGCCTGTTCTTAGAGCTAGATCCCTCAGGTAGCGATTAATTTTAATATAAAATGTTTTTAACAATGTATTTTAACATGCAGTAGATTTTTTATAATATGTGAGTTAGATATAATGTGAAACAATGAATTTAATTACAGATGCAAGCGCTTTGATATACTTGCGCTTTAAGAACAGTGCATTAATTATTCAATTAATCAGTTTGAATTTTTGGTTAAATAAGTGTTCTTTGTTCAAAGAAATGTTACGTCTGATGAAGCGGTTAAAACCATGAAAGCGCTTACGTTTTCCAGTGTTTGTTTGAAATAAAATAGTGTTTTGGAACTATTTTCTTATCTCTTGGATATATCTTTATGAACAGTTGAGATTCAAGTTGTTGCTGCTTAAGGGTGTTTGGTGATACATTACAACTTTTTCGGTGGACCTTTTGTGGATATATATATATATTGTATATATATGTATATATATTTTTTATATCTATGCTGATATAATAACTTTTTTGATATCTATACATATATTTATATAACAATATATATGTATATATTCTGTACTTATTTGTTTGATATGTATAGCTCCATATATCTGATGTATATACTTTTTCATATTTATCTATCACCATACACATCTATATGTGTATATTTATACATACTAAACATGACTGATTCCACAGTGTTTGTTCCCTACTAGTCTATACCTGTACTGAATGATATATTTGAAAAAGCAGCATTCATTATTACACCTCAGATGGTGTAGTGGTACACTGCTCTAACTGTAGTGTACAGGGTCCTGGGTTCAAGACTTGGCGGGGATGATTATTTTGTTGTTGAGCAGAACAGTGGCTGATGGAGACAGTTTGATTAAGGCAGTTTTAAGCAGTTGTAAGTGGGTTTGCACGGGCTTGTGTGATGGTAAGCGATGCCAACACATGGTCAACTGGGAAATTGCTTAATTTGTGTAGGCATTGCTTAACATCGCGCAAACTCACTTACTGCTTTTTACAACAGCTTACTCCTGCTTACCCCATGCTAATTTCATTAAAAGAAAAGAAAAAAGGGGTGAGAGGAAAGTGGTAAAAAAGGAGGCATGCAGAGGGAAAAACAATATAAAAGATAGCTAGGGATGTTCAGGATGGGTGTAGGGAAGGTCTATAGCTGTCCATTTCTGATACAGCAACAACAGTGCATTTTTACAGAATTTAGAAGTGAATTTGGACACTCAACCCCCTGAGAGAGGGGTCAGGACAACAGTAATGTGTTGTTAAGTCAGTTAGACCAGATTACATGTGTTCTGTGGACATGTGTGTGAAATGGATAGCTATGGGATGACATTTTTTGGGGGAACAGATTGCCCTTTTTTTTTTTTATAAAGTGAGAATAGGATGTTGGGGAAGGATAATAGGTATATTTGGGGAGGTACTTTGGGTAGGAAGACAGACAAGACAGCAGGCAGGGGCAGTATATGACACATGTGGAGGCTAAACACCTTGGACAGGGAGGGTGGTTGGGAATCGGATGCCCATGAGCCTCCAAATGGATACAGTGGGACTGAAGTCCCCACACATGAACAGTCACCACTGCACCTTCACGGCCCTAAAGGTGGCTGTGATGGGGGCTGAGTAGGATGGGCAGGGTGACCCTCAAGATGTGCCACGCAACCCTCAAGCTCGTGTAGCTAATCTCCAAACTCCTTTCAAAGCTCACTATGCACCAGTCCATGGACCTGATTACTAGTGATGGTGTCCTGCTCCTGAGGAGGGGGACGGGCCCCATCCCCTGAGGCGGTTCCACCCAAAGATGGTGCAAGCCCAACGGATGAGAAGGCCCCAGGTTGAGTCTCAGATGTTTTGGGGCTGGAGCCATGACCAGTTGAGGTGGGACAGGCGGATCCGCTGGGATTGGCCTTCCCAGACGGGGTATGGTGTTGAGGTTTTACAATATATATTGGTTAGTTATGAACAACACATTCCAGGATTAGTTATAAAAGCATGTATGGGTGTTCCCATTAACCCAAAACAACAGATTTAAAACAATTGCATGGCAAACAGAACACATGCATATATGGAACCACAGTGGGCATTATAACTGCATGCAGGTTATATTGATATCAACAGGCCACCAATGATAGTATTTGAACAGGGAACATTAATAATCAAATATTTAAATATTTGTAGAACAATAGGACACATGTCCCAACAGTAGATTTGGTGAAAAACATACCCATTGATGTATGTGTTTAGATTATTGGTACAGATAGGATGAGGGAGAGAGAGTGATGTCAATTAACATCTGTATAGGCTTCAATTGCTCAGAACTTTAATGATCATTGCTCTAATAATTACTCACCAGGTATTACCTCACTTTAAATTGACCTATGGCCTTGGGTTGGGCAGTGGTATGTTTGTACACAGTGTGCAATTATAGCCTTCTTACAGCTAATTTCTACCTTTGCTTACCTGGCAGACCTGTGGAGGAAATGTCTGTTAACACTACCTGACTGTTTCTACCCATATTCACATAGTCAAGGTTACATATGTGGACTCATACTGTGTGTGTGTGTGTGTGTGTGTGTGTGTGTGTGTGTGTGTGTGTGTGTGTGTGTGTGTGTGTGTGTGTGTGTGTGTTGGTGGCAGTGGGCCTTCTTACAGCTCATTTATACCTTTTTTTACCTGGCGGACCTGTGGAGGAAATTTCTGTTAACAATACCTGACTGTTTCTACCCATATGTGCACTCATACTGTATGTTTGTGTGTGTGTGTGTGTGTGTGTGTGTGTGTGTGTGTGTGTGTGTGTGTGTGTGTGTGTGTGTGTGTGTGTGTGTGTGTGCTACTGCCATACTCCACCTTGATTTCTGTCAGTCACCCTGGGTGTTGGCAGCACTGCCCACTAGCTGTGACAGTGTGACATTTGAGGGACATTTCTTGGAGGAGACTACTTTGTGTACGTACTTATCTTGCTGTCATTTGCAGCCTTTGGTTTAGATAGTGATTGTTGTACACAGTGTATAATTACAGCCTTCTTACAGCTCAGTTATACCTTTTTTACCTGGCGGACCTGTGGAGGAAATTTCTGTTAACAATACCTGACTGTTTCTAGACATATTCACATATTCTTGGGTGAAATTATGCATACAGCTTAATACCACAACCAATTCGAACCGTGCCTGTTTGTGCAAAAAGGTACAACAAGGCTGTGTTTCATCACAATGAGCTACTGGGGAACTGCTGTTTTTTCTTTGATGTTTTCTACATAATAGTCTCTTGTTTGGACAATCTGCTTTGTAATTCTGACATTCATGCATGGCAGATAGTTTTTATACTGTGTATTCATACCTTCACATATTACAGTATGGACAACAATGGTTAACACAACATTTCCATATGGATCAGATCTTGGTGCATGGAACATTTCTTATAGTTATTCTGTTTTACAACTCCACAATTTTTTTCCAGATGAGCCTCAATTAATTTATTGTGTCAGAGCCATAGTTTCTGTGCAGAACCTGTATGCATTTAGGTTCATACTAGCACATAGCAAAGTAAACGCAACAGTCTGGGGTTTTGAGTTTTATTGACAGGTACTGACATTTTTATCTAGATATATATATATATGTATATATATATATATATATATATATATATATATATATATGTATATATATATATATATATATATATATATATATATATATATATATATATATATATATATCCTGTACGTCACTATTACTCTGCTAATGTCTTGTTTATTCAGTACAAACAATACACATTTCTAACTTCTGGCAGCTTTTCTATTTATTTGCCCTGACTACTGCAAGCTAGATTTGTACTCACCAGCCTTGCGACACAGCCTTAGCAGCCTGCTGGCGTGGGTGTCCACATTGCAACCTTCCCATCTGCAGCTATACAGGAGATAGAGAAACATTTATGCATACCTATCCATCTCATACTTAGACTAGACTTTGTTATACAATAATTGATACTGATACTTACACACTGCTGGGACATTCTGTGCCCGAGCTTCTTGGATCCGCTGGTCCAAGAAGTCCCTCTTCCTATGTTTCGGGTCAGCATAATGGTGCCAGACCTGCTCACCTGTCTGAAGGATACCAGTAGCACTGATAAGGTCATGTGCGAGATGGTCCCAGGCCTCCGCTTTGTATTCAGAGCCCTGGTGCTGGTCCTGCAGCAGTCTCCCTTCATGGTGTTTTATGAAGAGTCCAACCATGACCCTGGACTCCTGAATGCTCCAACTCTGTCCCTGAAAGTGCACACCTTTACCAAAGCCAGCCATAGTGCCTGCAGTGAGCAGCTATAACTGGCTATGGTTGTATTCCCACCGGCAGGGTTTAAATAGGGCTGGATTTACCCCCTTTGCTATGATTGGCTGATTATGAATATGCTGACCTAAGCTAAGCAATGGGCAAACCCACTTAACACAAATAAGCATTGCTTAAAGGGGTAGATGCTAAGCACTGCTTATCAGTGTGCAAATCTACTTAGCTATGCAAATTATTGCTAAGCATTTAGAGTTAAGCAATGCTTACATTGTCTAAGCATAGCTGAAAACAATTTAGCATTGTTCTGCTTTCATTTTATGAACTATCAGGATTGTGGGGTTGATTCCTTCTTAATAACTTCTTATGATATGTATGTTTACCTTCCATAACATCCCTCTATGTGCTTTCATTACATTATATTCTTTTCTGGCTATACTGTATGGGACACATGTTTATATGGGGGTTTCACATCTATATTACACTGACACCTCACATTTGGACTTCCTGCACTAACCTGGTTAACAAATATACATTATTCACTACCTATTTATAAAAAAAAGATAATTTTAGTGCTGTTTACACATATAAAAATGAATGGACTGCATTGGGGCTTGAACCGTGAATAAGTGAAAGCTCTAACCACTACTGTATTTCACTTTGGCTATTTTGGCTGTATATTTCTATTTAGCTCCTTCAGATGTCTAAGCTATGCTATACACAGCTGAGTGATGTGCACACCCACTCAGCTATGCTTAAACTTTAGTGGGGATGGGGAAAAAATAATGATTTGTTTTATTAGTTAACAGTCATACCTCTCCACCTCTTAGAGTATAAGATCTGAACAAAGTCTAACATGATGGGGGGGGGGGCAAAGGGGGGCAGATTTTAAATACTGCTCTTACAAACTTTGAAAGTTGATAGAATAATAGATTTTGCATTAGCATGACTTATTTGAGGGATGTGGAGTTTTACACTCAAATGTTTGTCATTATTTAATGACTTTGAGCCTCAGCTCTTTACCAGGACAGTAGGAGGAAGACACCTATCATATGAGGCACAAATCTGGACATTCTGCGGATATCTGTTCAGCTGGGTGGTGTGCTAATAGTGTCTGCGGACACTGTTTTTGTTTTTAAAGTGCCATACAGCACTTCCTGAGTGCAGGGGGCATGTTTACTGTGCGAGCACTGCTCAGACACACACCCTGCACTCGTTCATGGATCATGCCTGTGCAAGTTATACAGCAGTAAGCCTTCATGAATATGCAAGGTGTGCAGCTGTGCTGAATGGGCACAATCCACTCCATGCAAGAATAGCCTCATGGAGCTTTCATGAATCCCAGGGCATGTGTTTTACTGTGCTAATGCTATGCCTCACCTAAGTAGCCCAAATTTAAACCTTCTCGCTTGACCGCTACATCATTCACCATTTAAGTATGCTCTTAGAACTGCTTGTGTTGTACCATATGAAGCACTCAACACACTCCCTTCTATCCTTTGCACAGTGGGTCTTCAGCTGCTCATTAGCTCTTTTCTTTCAGAACTGATCGTTACACTGAGGTCAGAACAGACTAGGCTGCAGTTTTTGCCTTTCAGTTTCTTTCATTCATATGAACTTCTGTGACATCTATATATCTATATATACTGTATTACTAGTTCTGCCCCCCACTTTTTTTTTTTAAAAGAAGTCCAAAGTAAATCCATTAACTTTCTAACCTATCTGCCCTCAAATTTCAAACTTTCAGAAGTCATTTCAAGGTCAGTCCACCTATAACCACATCCACAACCACTTTGTTAATTGCAGGAAAGGAGGAATCACAATATGTTTCTCTGGAAGCTAGTCTTCCACGTTTACAATGCATGGGGCTTCAACTCTGCAGTGCTGGACTTATTGCAACCAACTCTGATGCTGTTGCACTTTGGGACAAGGGCAAACTGTGAGACAGAAATACAGCATCCTCCTTCAGCTAATGCACATTTCAGCCATGTACATATTGTCAGACAGTTGGTCTTTAAGCAAAATTGCTTTGCAAGCATGACAGTTGTTTAGATTTGTCTCTTATTGTCTCCCTGGTTTAGATTTGTATCTTATTGTCTCCCCACTATCTTGTGAGATCATTACCATTGTTACAAGCAGTGTATTTGTTGTGAGTTAAAGGCAATATATTCAGAACAGAAGAAAGCATCATCAAGCCATGTTTTAACATATAAACTGCATTTAATACACTCAAAAAGTTATCATTTGTGGCAAAAGGTTACTGAGCAACCATCAAGGAGAAACTTTAAGAAAAGGATGATGCAAAACCTGCACAAATGTAGTGATCTTCCTGTGTGTGCATACTTAGTGAAACCATAGTTTTTAACCATTGTACTGACTTATACAGTTCTCAAATGAGTGCAGAAAATTACAAATTCAGACAAATCTGTAGAGAGTAGTACCATGCAAAAAGTCAAAATGACATTCATCTATCGTTTGAATGAGATGTTAAATCGAAGTCCCATCTGCCTGAGTTGATTGTAGCTCTCGTGGATGTAAAAGATCCCACAGAACTTATCAAAAGGATTAGGGGAAGTTTCCTGGTATCTTGGCCAAATTTCCCCTAGTTAGTATAAATACCACCTCGGATCTACCCTAAAGAGAGGTCATTGTCCTAATAGGACTAAGCTGGACAACATAGTGTAAGTAAATAAATACTTGGAAGAATAGCTCAGAAATTTACTCTAAAGTGTTCAGAAGGGGCGCTGAGCTTGTGTACAAAATACTAGTGATTAATGTTCTTTGTGTGATCTCTAGTGTGCAATTGCCAAGTGTTGTCTTGGAATATCAATTTTGCAGTGTATTGGGGATATCTCTTTTTCTCAACAGTCCTCGGAGTTGGTATACATAATAAGAAAAGAAGTGGGAGGTGCAAGAGGAACTTTTTCCCTTGCAAAAACATTTTTTGTAAATTTTGAATTGTGAATTCTGTTTGTAATTCTTTAGACTCACTCTTTTGTGACTTTAGTTCTGTGAACTGATTACAACAGAGTCAACAGACCATAAAGGAGCTATCTTGCAGAAGGCACTAATAAAGCAGACTATGGCCGAGATGATCTATGTTCAACTAACAGCTCAGGGATTGGAGTAGCCATTTGGAGGAGGAAGAGAGTGAGTTAACAATGCTGGCTCAGCTTCCACCACTGTAAGAGGGGAGTCATCCCTGACTGCCAGTCCTCCATGAACAAATGGAAGTCTGCAGAAAATGCAACCGCATGAGACCAAGACTCTGGGATTTATTCTCCCAAGTTGGTGATGGTAGCCCTCATAAGCATGTACATGGAATGGGAGGGTGTATTTGGACCTTGCACCTATGTCACCCACACAGTGCATGAGCAGTGCTATTAGAAATGCCCTCATAGCCTGCACTGGTAGATGCAAGCAAGGGCACAACCAACCACCTTGATTGCATGGATGATGATGCTGTCTCTGGTCTGATGTCACCTATATGCTGGGAATGCTCAGTAGTAATGGTAAGAGACATGATAATCAGAAGGCATGGAGGTGAAAGGAGCAAATAAGGAAAAAATAACACCACAAGAAAATATTAGGGTGCACTGTGAGAATTTGTTCAGGGCAAATGAGAATGCAATTATGAGAAAGTGCACTTTAAAGATAATCGAAAAAACACTACAAGAGTATATGATTCATGAAGAGTGCATTAGAGAACAGTGTGGACAGCAGAGTTTAACATGTTACCATTTCATTGTAAAAGATGTTGGTAATGTCATACCTGGAATATTACTTCCATTTTTAGAAGTCATATCAGTAGAGAAATATCAAGACATCTGAGAATGTACTACTAAGATGTCAATGTAAAGTGAAGCATAACATACAAGTAAAGGTTCAGAGCAAGAATTCAGCCAGAGTTTTCAAGTTGTATCAACCTTCCGTGCCACAAAAACCTAAACAATCTGTCCGTTTTTATTGTATGCATGTGCATACACACACACACACACACACACACACACACACACACACACACACACACACACACACACACACATCATTTGACTAAGAATATAGCATATTTGCTAAATTTTTATACCAGAAGCAAGCTTTCAATTATATACATAGTGTTGTAAAAAACAGATGTCACTCAATTGCTTTCTTATTTTTTGTTTTTGAAGGTAAGACAGATTGTACAAAATGATGCCAGTCAAAAAGTCATTTGTATGTCTCAGCTTAAATGTGACAAGAAATTCAAGATCTTTACTCTGAAGTTATTAATCTTATATAGTAACTGGCAGAGTCTGTGGAAGAAAGCATTTTCTTATTTTACAAATGGACAAATGGACGAGTACTGAAGGAGAATAGCAGCTTGTCCAGCAGACTTCCCTGCTGCTGTGATGGCCAGTGTTGCAACAGTGCTCACAAACTTTACCAGGACTTGTAAACACATTGTCTGCACTTTACTGTTAGCAAATAATATACTATATATATATATATATATATATATATATATATATATATATATATATATATATATATGCCAACATCTGTTTGGACAGCACTATTTGGTTGACTGAAACAGATGGTCAACAGGGGTTTGAGATCAACAATCCCATGGTAGGGGACTATGTACCACATGGCAGAACAGTGTTTATAATGTTTCAAGTAGTCTGTGGTTTGTAAACTAAAAGGCTGTTTTTTTTCTTTTTTTTGCATATCATAATACAGTGATAGTCATACTTAAGCAAGAAAGCAATTACAAACATTGTTTTGTGTGTATTTGTATTGTATTTTTTTAGTGTCACTTTGGTCTTATGCACTGCTGAAGAGCACTTAACAAATGGAAAAACCCAGTTAACAAAAATG
Source organism: Protopterus annectens (assembly GCF_019279795.1). NCBI lineage: Eukaryota > Metazoa > Chordata > Ceratodontiformes > Protopteridae > Protopterus > Protopterus annectens. The sequence continues at coordinate 1,135,517,019 of NC_056727.1, read as the reverse complement.
TAAGAAATTGTTAAAACTGATAACTGCTCTTTTACCATCAAGGGTCAGGGCCCTTCAGCTGTTTTGTCAGTGGTAGTAGTAGTAGTAGAGGAGGAAAAAAAATATTGGATTATTTAACAGAATTATGGCAATAGAAAGGAAATTGATCGTGTGGTGCATGACTCACAGCCTGCACCACTTTTAAAGCAGCAGATGATTATTTGGTTTCCACCATGAGTGGACGAAGTTCAACCAGTCAGGGATTGGGTCTCCAAACTCTATCCCTCCCCCCAGAATATGGTCAACAAAATGCATTTTTAAGTGTTATTTGCAGGGAGGCAATCTCCCCCTACACCGAAAGATATGTGTGGGGGCAATCCCCCTCACAACCCCTACATTTATATATACCAACTCCACAGTTGCACTAACTAAAAAATGGGAGTGTTTACCCCCTGAAATGGACATCACTGTTGGCAGAACTGACTAACAGTGATTCCAGCCGAAAAACTCCAATCCTTGGCATGCTGAACTCTGGGCAATGATGGTCAAGAATTCGGTCTTTGTCTGCCAGATGGGTAAAGGGGTTGTTTGCCTGTCATGATACAAATTAAATCAGGTGAAGTTCCAGGCAATATTAAAGGGGGCTCATTTCAGTCCTCACTTTCTTTTCTTTTTCCCAGTATGGCACTGAGTTGCTGGGCTGCTTTGCAGTCCTGGTGAAGGGGTTGTGTACTGAACCCCTGATAAAAGATACTTGAGTTTGAAAGCTCAGACACGTCACTTTTGGGAGTTAGTGCAGAGGAGTAAGAGTATGAGTTATTAATGAGCTTTTTCCTGCAGTGCAGGTTAATTCCTGAAGCCTCCATTTGCCTGCTGTGTGATTCTGAGCAAGTCATTTATTCAGATAATGTTCTGGGAAACTGTGCTAGGCTTCTTACCGGTCCCTTGGACTGTATGTCTAATAACTACCTAATATTATCCATAGCATTTCATTTTTATATGAAAACAGAAGTAATGTATCATAACTTTGTTCATTTAATATTTATTTATTTATTATTTATTTATTTATTTACATTTGTTTACCAGAAAAGTCCAATTGGGAATTAAATCCCGTTTTCACCAGATGCCCAGGGACAAAAGCTTTATGGTTACATATGCAAAGTTAAAGCATCTATTAATGCAAAAGCATTTATAAGGTTTTAACAGAAACATTTCTATTGCTCTGACAATGAATTAACTGCACTGTGCAATATACGTATATTAAAATGAATGTTTTATAAAAAATATACACGGACAGGTTTGAGATAGCTCTCTAGTGCACATTAAAACAAATCTTTTGTACTAATTAAAGCAAAGCCAGTTTTGGTGATAAAGAACTGCTGCTGTTAAGAAATGTTTTCATATTTGTCATTAGATTTTTTATTGGATATTATTTTTTATGTTTTTTTTCTATTTACAGCCTGTCCTTTTAATCAATTGTCCGTATGTGGATGAGCTGATATCTGATTTTCATTTCTTTCCGACTCATCTCCACCATCGGTGGAGATTTAGATAAACAGTATCATGTTATGGTGGGAATTATTCCCTTTTTTATAGATTTGTTAGCTACAGCATGTCAAGATATAGTGAATTTCAGGCACTTAAAATTCATTCTCATTACTGTTGTTTACCACATACAGCATTTATTTCAGCCATTTAACATGGTATAAATTCACAGATACGTGCGAAATAGCCATTTTTGATTGGTCTGTTTAGCTATTGAGCAGCCTTTGGGTATAAGTATATGTTGATTTGCCTACAAGTGACGTTTGATATATAAATTAGACATTTTTTGACTGATTCACTTAGGTTATATTTTCCTTATTGACTATTGGTTATATCAAAGAAAGTGTCATGCAATAACTCAATTTTGATTGGTTACTATTTCTTTTTAAATGATGTTCCCCATTTTCTAAGATTACGATCTGATGGATCTGATGAAGGATTTTTCCAAAAGCGCTTATTGTTGGACTTTGTAAAGGGGATTTTACTACGTTTAAACTTTTGTTTTTGATCATATCCAATAAAGGATTTTTATAGCAGTGTGAAGCTCGTGGTGGTATCACTTGTTTCGTATTTCCTTCTTCAAGTTTACAAAGTTTGTCACCTTTAGCAGTTGCAGGTATTTTTCTTCCAACATTGCTGAGAGAAGGGGCAATTAGTTAATTCAATGGAAAGTAGTTGCTCCCCATCAGATGGTTTTCACCAAACAGAATTTGTGAGGCAGAATGGGCTGAGATAGAAAGTGAAGTTCTTGTTACTCTGACTGCTTGATGTGAGTTACAACATTTAATTTTATTTTATAGAAGCAGCATTTGCCAGAGGTATTTAAGTCTTCCAAATGGCTAATGCTCTAACAATGTGTCCCCTTAGTTGGAGACAAGTCACTCCTCCTGTATTGATTGTTTCATCTTAGAAAAGTCTTAGCAGAAGTTTGTGGCTGAGAGAATTGCTTGCATTAGGGATGTTTTGTTCTGTTAAAGCAGAATATGCTAAAGAGTTAAAATAGATTCAGCTAAAGCGGTATAAATAATACATGTCAGAAAAGAATATTATTTCCTTCTCTGCTTTAACTCATTAGGAAATACGTTGATATTCATTGCATGGTTGACACTGCTTTAACAAAACTCAGTGGTTTATGCATATTGTTAGCCTCATCAAGGTTGGTCTAACATGTATTTTTTTTTCTTATTCTTGAAGAGGAGTCAAATGAGCAGAAGAAAGAGCAGTCACCAAAATCATCTGTTCAGCCTGCAAAGAAACCTCCCCCTCCACCTGGCAAAAGCAAACTGATTCAAAGCTTGTCATTCAAGTAAGTGAGTTCAAATACATTATAGACGGATTCATCTAAATGGGCTAATTAGGTGGGAGCCCATTGTCATGATCCTCCAGCCCAGAATGTGCTCCGAAGTGAAGAATGGAAAAAAAACAGAATATTTATAGTTATTCTCTGGGATTCATTAATACCTGCAGTAAGTGCACACTGTTCTGAGTGAACAGGCAGCACACGTATAACTCCCACCTTCTTCCTCATAATTTTAGTTTTCCTACTGATTTTCTTGCAGCCTCATATGTCAAGGGGGATTCATAAAGGTTACCACAAAGTGCAGACTACATATACACTCGGTATAATCTTTCTGAGTGACTAGAAGGCACAAAATGTGTGGTAAGGATGTTCTTGAATACAGATCGCGTACACTTAGTATAAGCGCTATTGAATGTGGTCCCCAGTTTTCTGCCATGAACTTACTTATGACTATCTGGATGGACAGTGTCTTATACTGTTAGTTACAATCCAAGCAGCTCCATGGCAGTTTATAATGGCAGGAACATATCTAATAAGACTTTAGACTGGTATAATGGCATTTAGTTTAATCACAGATGACTGAAATTAACCAGAAGAAAATGCACCTCATCAAAAACTCATACTGTTGAAGCACAGTTAGTGGACAACACATAGCTCAAAATGAAATTATCTTAAAAGTCTCCTTTTTTCAGGGGCCAAGGCACCCTGTATCCCAATGTGGCAACTTTGGCCTTCATACACACACACACACACACACACACACACACACACACACACACACACACACACACACTCCTAACACTCTTACACAAATATACAAATTCCTTCCTTGCACAATAATAGGGAAACGAGAAAAAATTGTCACACAGTGAATCAATGCTAGAGGATAAATGGAAAACACATGAGCACTGATCATGTAATAATATCTAATATCAATTGCCATGTTCATAATGACCCAGGTATAAACACCTTCATATATTTCTTCTTGTCTATTAAAGAACCCTATCTAATTATGCCACATTGTATTAAACATGATTCCACTAAATGTGATTTAGTTAGATTAAGTCATTGTGATCCTGTCAAATGCTGTTCCATTAGTAGCTGAGAACTCAACCACTGATATTTCAGATTTGTCACTAATAACTATCCTACTTTAGGCCTTAAATGCCTATTTAAATGTTAGCAGGGTCACCAAAGATGATATCCATTTTGCTATAGCTATTTACGTACAAAGTAATGCACTGATGTTGAGGTTATTGTTGCTGCCTCACAGTGCTTGGATCTCTGCATCAGTTCCCTGCTTGATGCTGCTCTGCAGAGTGGGCATGTACCTTCTGTGTCTGCTTCAGATTTTGTGTTTCTTCCCACGTACAAAGAATCATTGACAAATTAATTGGTGATTCACTAAATTGTGAATAGGTGTGAGTGCATGTCTTTGTGCTCTGTGATGCATTGTTGTTTTGTCCACCATCAGTATTCTGCCTTATTCTTATTCTCTGAAATGGGCTCTGTTTCACTCACAACACTTAGCAGGTTAGACAAACTTTCATTTCTATTTCATAGATCTTCATATCCGGTCACTTGTTCTACCTGTATATACTTCTATTCCTCCTTATATGATTCATCTATTATTTTTTTCTTTGCTTGATTTTGTTTTTATTTTTTTATATCCCCACAGCTGACTGTCAGTTGCCACCAGCACTTCTCCTTCAGCCAGTCTACTGTAACCACTTTAACCTCCCCCCAGACTCAACTTAACCCATGTCCAGGGTAGTGAGGGCACTGAGGATGCTTGCGCAATATCATATTGCTACTGGAGAGTATGCCAGTATCCCTGCCATCCTGCAGAAGCCTTGCGAGCTCTGCATTGGCTGCCTTCGAGAGGTGTATGTGGAGTTCTATGCATGTGCAGTCTCTTGGCCAATAGCTATACTACTTGCAATACTGAGCTCACCAGGCTGTTAATCCTGATATGTTATTGAGTCTAGTGTGTCATCCTCCCCCTAGGATAGGTAAGCCAACATTGGCTACTTACTCCCATCCTCCTCTATCCAATTCCTCTATTGTCCATGCCACTAGTCAAACCTAGGTTATCTGGGCTATAGTAAGTGCTTTGTCACTCTGAGGCATAGGGCCAGGTACTCATCTATTCATGTTTGTTCTTCTTTATGGCTAGTTCACCCATTACCATCACATTAGGCTTAATTTTTAACAAATAGGTCCACTTAAATATTACACACATATGTTTATGTTTTGGTGTTGCTTTTTTAGGAGTAGTTATATGATCATTGCCCTTTTTCTTTCATGGTGTTATTTTAGAAAGCTGCATATCACAGCTGCAATTAGCTGTTGTAGGTTAACCAAATGATAATGGTGTTTCACTTTTCTAATAAATGAGTATTATTAAATTGGATAATATATACATCATTACAAACCCAACAAACCCCATTTACTTTTTCAATGGTCACTTCATGTCCATACTTTAAATGAAAATAGATACAGAGGGAGTTTTTATTCCTATGACTAGAGAAAATAAACATCAAAAGAGGCTAAGGCATAAATTCTTGGTCCAAATGAAAAACATCCAATGAATGCAACTCACTCTTACAGCATCTAACCCTCCACTCTAAAGTTCAAATTGTCACATTCGCTAGAGCCATATATCTTAGGAATAGTCATTCTTTTCACAAAATCCAAAATAAACTTCTGTTTGGGAAAAATACTCCTCAGTGACACAGCCACTTCCACTAGTTCTCCCTCATCTTGCACAATTACAGGTAAAAGCCTAATCATTGTTTTGCAACTAATACAGAACACAAAATATAACCCAAATAACCTGTCTCACTTCTCTTGTAGCGCTTCTCTTTCTAGTGTAATTTACCCTAGAATTGCCTAACTTCAACCAAACTCCACTCATTCTAGTTTCATAAAGAAGGCCTCCACTAATGTTTACATTACATTCCCCTTTATATATATATATATATATATAATGCTTTATTTCAGACAGAATTTGCTACTCCATCTATATCTTCACCCTTCCCAGTCAGAACACTCTAAGCCTACAGCCTTGCTTCTTCCCCTAATTAAAAATCTTTGAAGACCTTCTTAATGGTGTTATATTGATTTACCTTAAATGGAATTTTGGTTTGGCAGTCATTCACTGTCAATTAACAAAATTTCTAATCTTAGATTCTCTTCCACATCAACCACATGGTTGCAAGATTAACTGAACAAATGCCTAAATGTAGTCTTCTTTACAGATTCTGAATAATTTTCAACCCCATTATTATTCAGAGACCCACATGGTCCTCTTCTTGTACCTATCTTTCTTCCTTAAACCTTTCCCTCTGATCTACCATGCCTCAAAACTATACAATACACTACACATATCTTCTTACTCAAAAAAAGAGATTCCTCGTGTGAATCCATTCAGTCATTATTGCAAAAACAATTCAGTAAATACTGCCACTGCCATTGTTTCCATGTTAATATAGTAATACATAATGTAGCCAAAATTAAGATTACACTATTCTGTAGTCTACAGTGGCACAGCTATATTTCAACTCTCTGACATCTGGGGCAATATCACTGGAATAGAAAAAACACCTAAAGTCTTGTAATACAAATGTTTTAAATATAGACACCCCATAGCCATCATTCATCACTTTCATACTTTCTTTTCTATATATGTAGATTTCAGATTATGCTTTATATCTCTGTCCTAACATTAAAGCACTTAGTACTTTTCTTATACTCATACATAACTATCTTTAGTTCCCTCTTGTGGCTGTAAAATTGTTATAGAATGCTATGTCTCATGAAATGCATATTATATTTAGTTTTCATACAATGACAACTCATTAAAAATGTATTTGGATATGTGCAACATTTTACACCCTGAACCAATGTGATATATCCACCCCAAATGGGTAGCATATCAGAATGTGCCAGTGAAACACCTGTAACACCCTACACCTGGTACCAATGTATAACATGTTATGGTCAGATTTGATAGATCTTAATAAAACTTTCAAGGGATAACTGTAAGATACTCTGGTACAAAATGCATATTGATCCTACTTGTTTCACTGTTATGGTTAATGTAGCTGAATTCTGTGTCTGACCCACAACACATTACCCTCATCAGCATATGGAGTTTACTTATGATGTAATGACAACTCAGTAAAGCTATAGTCTGGACATGTCATACATTCCTCCCCCTAAGCAAAAACCATGCTCTTAATTCTAATAAAAACTGAATATAATGCAGAGTGTCAGGCTGTATTAGTTTAATGTCCATCTCTTAGTCCCCAATCATTATATAGGTTTGTGAGAGGCAAACCAAGTTTATATTTAGCAGTGAAAGACTCACTGTTAAGGATGACTTATGCATAAATTTGGACAACAAATATTATAAAAACAGCAACAGAGGTCCATTATACAATGTGGTTATAAATAAAACTGCTTAAAGAGATTCCTTCATTTCTCAATCTATTCTATGGTTATGAAATAGGCTGCCTTTTGAAGTAAGAACTGTGAAAACAGTAAGATACATTAACTTGATTATATGACTGACAAGAAAATGTATTTTTGAAGTCAGTGAAGCTGCTCTAATTGAAGGGCTTTGGACCTAATTGCAACATTATAATACCTTTTGTACTTATGCATAGATGTGTTGAATGTTTGAATGCCAAGGCACAGTTCTTGACAATGCCCTTTGCCTTTCTGCATGGACATTTCATGTGCAAGAAAACATCACTTTATAGGGCAAATCAATCAAAACAATATGGTTTTAGTATCTGTGTACTTATGTTATAAATGCAAAATATAGTTAGAAAATGTATTCTACTTTTTCCAGCAGGGAAACAAATATAAATAGCGACAATAATATTGTGGATGCCTTTCCACTGAAGTTTAACATCCAAAGCAAATGCCATACAAGACCATAAGTATGTGCCATATCCTAAGTATTGTTACATACATGTGTTAGACAAAATGAAACATAAATAAAGAAAATATATGTTCATTTACTGTCATATAACATGTCCATCAATCAAAAAAATATTTTGCCAGTTAGCAATTTTTTTCCAAATTTACAAGGCTTTTCTAACGTTTGTGTGAAACTGATACCTCACAAAAATTCAGTAAATTAACAGTAATGTAGCATTTAATAAAATAAAAAATAGTTTAACACAAAATTGTATTCTCATTGCCTATTAATTGTTTACAAAGCTTCACCATCACTTACTACCTGGTAACTTCACTTGATAGTTTTCAGTATTTTTAGCTTGCTGATACATATTTCCACAAATGCTTTATCATGCAACAATTAGAAAAAAATGTTCTTTGATGCAAATTTGATGTCTAGGCTTTAAACATAAAAATTGGGAGCCAGTTTTTGATGTCTCTGCAACATTTTTAGTCTAGTCTGTTAAGTAGATGATTTTGTATATGCTTTTATTCTTTCTGCCATATATATTACCATGAACTTCATAATTATGTATTTGCTCATTCTATTTCCAGTACATATTTTATCCTATTGAAGGTCATAGGGGCCAAAACCTATGCCAGCAACAAAGCAATGGGTACAAGGCAGAGAAACAGCACACACACACTCATGCACACGCACGCACACACACATGCACACATGTGCACGGGCAGTTTAGAGACTCATGGTTTTAACTGCTGTCATGTCTTTTGGAATATGACAAGAAAATAAAGATTTCAATGAAATTCCATGTGAACACAAAATGACCTACATACTTGGAGATATTGTTCATCAGTCAAATTATCCAATTCTACTAGCCCATTATGTAGTGTCCTGTGATTATATGGCAATATAATATATGTCCTTTTTATTGTCCAGTGTTTCAAAAAAAAATCACTTTGTTTGCTTTGTTGAAACTAAATATGACCAAACAGTTATGAAATGTGTGTTTTCAAGAGCAACCAATGAGTATTGAGAGTCAAACTTGTATCTGAATCATGTAACCCACTTGTTGTTTTCTGCTGTAATCAGTTGGCTGTACTGTAAATAGCCTCAAACTTTCCTGCATAGCTAGTGACTAATGCCATTTTTGAGAACAGGCTAACAAGTTTAAAGGGTCGACCTACTGGTGATTAAGAAACTTGACTACAGTCACCCCATATTAATATTTTCTGCTTCTAAAATATAGATCCAATATATCTTATTGACACATCCAGTCTCACATCACAATAGCTTGGTAACAATATATTGTAAATGACTGCCTGTATGCATACATCTTATAACACAGGTCCTTGAACTTTTCATATTATTGCAAACTGAAGCACATTGCACAGCATTTTTTTTTTTTTTTTGCAAGAACAAGTCACTGAACTTCCTCTGTGGGGGACTTTCTCTACCCACTCCTTTCATTTGTAATTCGTACTTCATATTAAACAAAGAGTGACTACTGAGAAGCTGTGTAAAACCCATCTTACTCTTTCTTCTGGAGACTATAATATTAGGCTACACCCTAAATGATAGCATACATACGTTACAATCTCACTCCTGTGTGAAACAAGCAACAGCACACTAGCAACTGCCATAAGCTATTATGCTAGAGCACATGAGGATTCATCTCAGATGATTTAAGCAAGCACCCACAAAATGCATATCAGAATTATTCCTGAAGGAAGTTAAGGACTGACTTATTCTGACTGTAAGGGGAAGCTTATTCCATAGTCCTGGAATGTGTAATGTGTTTATCATGGTTCTTCCTATTTTCAGTATTTAGTTTAGTGTTAGCTTCCCTAACCTAGTGTAAACTCTGCAAACACTATATTCTGGGCCACGACTTTCAAACAGAACCAGATCAGATGTTCCTTAAAGGCCACACAGAAGTTACCTTATAGCCTAGGCAAAGGTCAGTTAACATATCCCATTTGCTTAGAGTTTGTCCGTACCCATCCCATGACTGATAATTATATATTACTGCTAATGGGAATAACTGGAACCATACCATAATTTGTAGGGACCCATGCATGGGATGAAATGTTTAGGAGCTCCCCACAGTCCATTAGTAGTAGAGGGGGCACTCCTGGAGTAAATTTTGTTTCCTATCCATAGATCCAGATTGTGCTTGAATATGGACAAAGATGAACTTTGTTTTATGTGGATAGGGACTCTGTTCCACAGCAGTGGTATCCACTGCAGGATATACCTGTCCCTCCATCCCACTCTGTTGATGTTGCAGAAGAGGTTTAGATCCCTAGACCAAATATTTCTGATTCAGATGTACAGTAAATCCATCAGTACTGGAACAGAGCATACCTTGTATGCCAGATACAGGTCACCTGTTAGCAGTCTGCATCATTTAATTTATCATTTATTGTCTGAATCACTGTACCTTTTCAAGTTTTTATTTAGGTGACTTGTTCAAACATTACAAAATGCAGCTTTGTATTCAATAAAGGATCTGATGAGTGAACTATAATAATATATAATGATATTCCTGCAATGACTGGCAATGTCCTTTAGAACTGGAGGAGCTATGGAACATGTTTTTTCTGACGTTGATATATAGACATTGGCCAGAGTTTAAACTGTTGTCTACTGTCTTCCCTAAATCTTTAATAATTGTGTCATTTTTATGATTTAACTGCTTATTTTGTAATGGTAATTTATGTCCTTTTTACCAAAACTTATGATTTTATTTTACTGACATTAAAGGTGAAGTCATTACTAGTATGCCAAGTGTGTAGTTTTATAGACTGCCTTTGAGAACTATAACACGTTTTGTTCTCACTGAACCTTTCTTATGAATGAATTAGACATAGCTTAATAGATTATCTCAAAAGTACGCAGTTTCCTTTATTAGCTCACATGAAACAAGCTCCACAGATACAAATTATCAGTAGCCAATTTCATTGCTGAAAAGCAGATTATTTCATAGTAATGCTGTGAATGCTTGTATCATTAAATATACATTGCTGAAAAGCAGATTATTTCATAGTAATGCTGTGAATGCTTGTATCATTAAATATACATATCAAGTTCTTTTATTAAATCAGAACAGATAAAATATCAAGGCAATTTCTAGTGATATGCAGCTCTGGTTTATGTTAAAACAGATGTGAAGTCCATCTGACATAAATAATTATAGAATTTTTTTTTTTTTTAGCTCTGGTTTATGTTAAAACAGATGTGAAGTCCATCTGACATAAATAATTTTAGAATGTTTTTGGGTGGCGCAGTGGTGCAGCGGTTAACGTTGTCGCCTCACAGCAAGGGGTTCACCGGTTCGATTCTCGGCTGGGGTGCCTTCTGTGTGGAGTTTGCATGTTCTCCCTGTATTCGCGTGGGTTTCCTCCCACATTCCAAAGACATGCATCTAGAGCATTTCTCCCTGGGCCTCCACTGAAAACAGGCTCTGTGGAACCTAGTCAGACTTTCCCGGTCAACAAATGATAAATAAATAAAGTCATTGGTGTGTTTTTTTCCAGATGCATCATGGAATTTGTTTTCCTTTATTAAGTACCTTAATACCTTACTTAGAAAATAGGCCATGTATACTACTAGCTACTTCTTCTTGATTCACTGTCAGCCGTAAATGAATGTTTTGTTTACTATCCTGTGTTTCACTGTATATTCTGTTCTTTCACATTTTCCGCTTTGTAGCACTATTGTCATTTTTCTGTGCATATATGTCTTTAGTTGCTATTCTGTTTTGTGTAAAATATATATTAGTAAGTGAAATATTAATTTCTACTCCCATTTCTGAAAGTAGAGTTTAGCATAGGATATATGATCTTTAACATTTTTCATGACCAGTGTGGAAGCTCCGACCTCGCAGTATCAGTGTACCACAAAGCCTCTTGTCATTACTTCATCCTCAGAAGCTGAGTGGAAGTGCTTTTATCACATGCTCTGTTATACACATAAGGAAGTACAGATACTGAATAAAGAAGCCCTTAATCTGCTGAGATGACCTGAGTGTTGCAACAAGTCTGAGTCTCTGTCTCTCCTTTTCATCTCTCCCATGCCTTCTTCCTTCAGTCCAAGCTACTCGTGAGCCCTTATCATGAGCAACATTACACCATTATTTCTAGCATTTTATTCCAGGACCTCACCTCTCTCTAGGTATAGTATTCTTTAAGTTTGTTTTGAATACCCCCCCCCCCCAGGCTGCCAGCTCTCTCTCCATTGTCTCCCTCGTTCATTTATCATCCACTCGTATACTTGCCCCTGATGATCCAATGTTTTTTGAATGGCAATAGAATGGGGCCCAAAATTTTAGACATTGTTTTGCCAGTACCCTGTACAATGACAGAATAACTACACTGTTGTTCACATCTAATCCTGAGATAATCACCTCAGCATGGCATTGGTTTCAAACACTGACCTTTTATACAGTTTGTTGTACCCGCCTTGGGCTGATTAAAACCCCAGTTCATTTTCTCATTAGTATTCCCAGTGTCACCATGCTAGCAGGCAAATATTTCTTGAACTTTCACTGGAATACATAACCTTTCAATGTCTGAATTAAAGGAAGGCTGTCCCATTGGCTGGCTGTGCGGCATACAGGCACCATGCTTCAGATGGGATGTTAAACCAAGGACCCATTTATTTGAGTTGGTAGTTGCTCAGATGGATGTAAAACATGCCATGGCACCTATTGAAAAGAGTTGGCGAAGTTCCCCAATGCCATGACCAAATTTCTCCTAGTAATATAAATATCACTTTGGGTCTCCCCTGAAAAGAAGCTCCTAGCCAAGTGAGACTAACCTAGTCAACAAAGAAAGATTAACGAAATAAATAACAATAGTCCCAGTTATGACCCTGTCAAACAAAGTTTGAGTAGTATCCTAGCCAATGGAGGAGGCAGGCATACAGGGAGAGGAGTGAAGAGGTATTACCTGCTCACCTCTCCTTTGAGAGAGATTGAGGGTTATAGTCCAGGTGCACGTCTTGGCTGTAATGAATGCCCAGTAGAGACCGCACATGTAGTGGAAGCTATCTAACTGTAATCAGAGCACAGGATTGTCCAGAGGGCTACATCAGGTAAGGAAACATGTGATGCCCCCAGCTATTCTATGCTTGTCTCCTGAGTGCTTACAGGGCATGCCAGGGGAACTTAGGGCTGCTAAAAGAAAATGCTCTGATGGCTACCTATATGACATCAGTGTCACATCTAGCTTCCACACGAAAGGGGACAAAAGGGACTCTGACTCTGGTGACCAGCTACCTGATAGGTAAGTATGAATGAACCAAAAACGCATGCTATGAAAAAAATAATAGTCTGTTTCTCATGCGCACAAAAAACATATTATAAAATGGCAGACTGACTCCACTGTCTGCATTATTGCTAATCTATCTATATCTAAGAGTGCTCTGCAAATGGACAAAATGCTGACTGACCTAACCCTGACATCTGATACGGACAAAGCATCCCTAGCATTTTATTTGTCACAGTAACTGAGACTGAAATAACTACAACTGCTCTCTCATTTCTCTTCTGTTCTTCTAGTCAGGTAACTAGCTTAATTCCACCTTTCCTAACCTTCTGTGAGTCAAGCTGTCAACGTATTGTTTGTGTATTTGCTTATTATGTTGATCTTATCTATAAAATGATTTATGATCATTCCCATTCTGTAAGCTGACATTCTGATTTCTTCTTTCTATCAGTTATTTGCTTAGCTTCACCTGTGTTTTTAGAGAGAATTTATAAGAGTTCTTCTTTTCCTTATTTGCAATGCCCATTTGTTCAAGTTTAGACACGACATCCAAATGCTACTTAAGATGTGATCCCCAGTGGTCATAACAAAATATAAAGGTGTGCAACAAAATTCAGTAATTGGCACAAGTGACAAATGATGTTATTTTATTATAGAAGGGTTTCAATTTTTTCTTTTTTCAAAGCACCATCAACTGGTATCCTGTCACACAAGAAAAATGATTTAGCTAAGAAAACATGAACTAAAATCCTGGGATACAAGAAAAAGTGTCTAGCTAAGCTTTCTGAACTATTATTGTTTATAGGATATTGTGGAGCAACTAAGATATTTAAGAAACTCACTTCTTAAAATATACTGGAAAGGCAAAGAGGTGGTTTGTGCTGCTGCAAATGGGTGTTTCATATGTTGGAGCTATGATAAATCACATTCCTTAAAAAGTACTATAAGGCTTTGAATTTACTGAGCAAATCATAACAGTGAACAGTAAAAAGTGGGGCAAATGCACTTGTACTGTGTTATGTTATACACTTTAATATAACTTCATTACCAAACAACATTTGAAGAATAAGGCTGCTTTGTTGATAACATTTCCTCTTAGGTCAGTAATGATCTCATACCCTGTTATGGTTCCTTAATCTGAGACGTCTGCACTGGTGTAACAAAATGTTAAGTGCTGTATTGCACTCCAATGGGACTATCACTCTAAATATCTCCAGTTTATTCTCTCTTGTTTGCATCGTTGATATCTCCACAAAATGGCAAAACAGATTTTGGCATCTGTGACCAAAGTATTTTTCTGCTTCAACAAGGCATTAGTTTAAGGGTGTGCACACTTATGCAACTAGCTTATTGTACAGTAAGACGTTGTCCTGTTCGATTATCTGCTAGAGCGTCTTCTGTGTGGAGACATGCGTGAATGGGCGTACCTTCGTTGAAGGTTGTGCGTCAGGGCCGGCAACTCGGCACGTAAAAATCTACTGCCAATCATTAGCGGACTGGAGTTCCGCTATGGCGACCCCTAACCAGGAAAAGCCGAAAGACTCAACATATTTATATATATATATATATATATATATATATATATATATATATATATATATATATATATATTGGTCTACTACACATGATCGAAATTTCATTTGACTGAGACCATAACATAGAAATTTCAAAATACTGAAAACTCACTTGAATGAAACTCATAAGACTGAAACCTTAACAATGCTAAATTTCAACATACTAAATTGTAAACTATAGACATGCACACATACAGCACCAATGACTAACCCTTTTCAGAACTTAAAATCTACTTATGTACCCTCTTAACAAAAACTGGATGATATAAACCAAACTAGTTGGGGGGGCTACACCCCCATGCCCCGTCTAACTATATATATTAACTCCATGATCGCACTACAGTGGGGAAAAGGGCATATACCCTTTACTTACCTTGCAGTAGTCTACACACTCCCACTACTATGTTGAAATTTAGCATTGTTAAGGTTTCAGTCTTATGAGTTTTCAGTATTTTGAAATTTTGATGTTATGGTCTCAGTCAAATGACATTTTGATCATGTGTAGTAGACCCATATATATATATATATATATATATATATATATATATATATATATATATACTTATTTAATATTTGTTGACTGAGAAAGTCCAAATAGGACAAAGTTTATTTTCAGCAGACACAGGGAAAAATGCTCCAGATGCATGTCTTTGGAAGGTGGGAGGAAACCAGAGCACCCAGAGGAAACCGAA
Source organism: Protopterus annectens (assembly GCF_019279795.1). Lineage (NCBI taxonomy): Eukaryota > Metazoa > Chordata > Ceratodontiformes > Protopteridae > Protopterus > Protopterus annectens. The sequence goes on along the minus strand of NC_056727.1, from coordinate 1,135,501,732 downwards.
GCAAACACAGGAGAGGGCATGCAGACTCTGCACAGAAGACACCCCAGCCAAGGATCGAACTAGAAAACCTCTTGTTGTGAGGTAGCAACATTAACCCCTGCACCACTGTTCCTCCCTGTATTTATAGAAACACTCCATATAATTGAACATTCATAATCTCAGACATATTTAACACTAGCAGAAGTGAATGAAACTCATTTGATTGCTTCTGCCAGTGTTAAGTCCATGCAAGATTGTGCACAGCAAGGACTGGGAAATTTGTGCTTTCCACACTTTAGTGTGATCTCGGAGTTGGTATATATATATATATATAATTAGCGGGAAGTGTAGGAGGGTGTAAGGATTTTGCCCCCCTGCAAAAAACATAGGCGTTTTGTTTTTCCATTGTTTTAGCTTTCGATATTTTGGAATCTATCTTTAGTCATTTGAGATTTCTGTACTCTGATGTTTAGAAGTACATCCATATATACTTATTTACAAGTTCCTTAATACTAGACACTTCCCACTTTTGAAGACCAGAATCTATAATAATTCAGCCTTGTGATCAAACCACACCAACTGTGGGTTAATCCTGTAATACTCACACTCAGTCATGGGTTATTGCTAAACTGTGTTACTGCCAATGCCAAAGTAAAATTTCTCTGTAAATAGTTCTACATTCTGTTCAGTTTAATTGCATTGTCTGACCTGTCTGGCACAGGTTGTGACTGAAAGGGTCCTGGGACCAGTTTACCTACCACCTACCTAGTTAATAAATGTTAAGTAAATAATTAAATAAATACATTTTATATATATATATATATATATATATATATATATATATATATATATATATATATAAAACCTAGCCTTGGGAAATTTTTCGGAATCCCCAAGGTACACAAAAATCCTGATGATCCACCTTTCCGCCACGTGGTCTTGAACCAGAGGACAAAAATTGAAAACATATCTCAGTATGTCAACCACATCCTCAACCCGATTGTTCAAAGCAGCAAATATTACACTAAGGACTCTTGGGCATTTCTGAGTGATATCTCCAAACTTAGACTGGATGGAGGGGAATATTTTTGGTCACCTTGGATGTAGAAGCACTCTACATGAACATTCCCCACACCAGATGACTGGCCCTTCCCAGACAATACTTAAGCTGGCACTCCAACCTGAGTGTGACTAAGATTAATACTGTATGCAGGTTTACAGAAGCAGTATTAAAAAATAACTTGTTTCAGTTCAATGGGAAAATTTACCATCAGCAGAAAGGAGTAGCCATGGGGTCTAAGATGGCCCCAGCTTATGCAAACTTAGTCCTCAGCACCTGGGAAATGGAGAAAGTTGAAATGCTTCCCAGTTTCAACAACACCATAATGTACAGATGTTACATTGATGATGTCTTCTTTGTCTGGAGGGGGACAGACCTTCCCCGAACAGCTTCCTAGAAACCCTCTTCCACAGTCTGGACTTTCTGACCCTCACAGTGGGACACATCGATACAGCAACCCAGTTTCTGGACATCCACCTTACAATAGACCCGGAAAGTGGCCGGTTCGACTCCAATATTTACTGCAAGCCCACCTTTAGGAATAATTATCTGGAGTTCAGCAGTCAACACCCACAATTCATGAAAAAGAACATTGTGAAGGGGCAGTTTATCCGGCTTTCCAGACTCATTTACAAAGACGAGGTTTTCTTGACAGAAAGATTCTACCTTAGAAATTTATTTTTAGAATAAAAATACGCAGAGCACTTAGTGGACAATCTCTTCCAAGTGGTTTTACAGCACAGACACTCCAGGTATCCACCAATCTTGGAAACTGGCTTCACAGCAAGATCACTGAACAGACCGAACAAAAGGGACTGGGTGGTGAGTTTCCCCCTGCCTATGTCCACTGACATGTTCAGAATTAGAGGAGTCCTTATCAACAACTGGAACATCCTCGAGGGAGAGAAAGGTTTAAAAACTGTACTTGGGGCAGCCCCAAACTTTTTCTTCAAATGAACCTCTTCCCTAGGATGTTTGTTTGAGAAAAAAACAATGCCCATCCCCCAGAAAGGGATAGCAACAGACCCTGGGATGTATGATTGCGGCAAATGCATGGCCTGTGCTTTTGTACGAAAGGTAACATCTCTTTCCCGCACTGCAATAGAACTGTCTGAATTCATGACCACTTTGACTGCAACTCTAAAAATGTGGTTTACTGCACTATTTGTGTATGCTGTGAAAGTTTTTACATAGGCAAAACCAACAGAAAGCTAAGTGACCACATAAAGGAACACACCGCAGTAATCCACAAACAGGACAGTTTGAATGCCTTAGCTAAACATAGCACACTCTGCCTGAACTCCACAGGCTTTAAGTTTACGGCATTAGAAAGAATAGCTGAGTTCATAGGAGATGTGGACATGCTCTTGCAAGTCCAGAAGATAAAGTGGCAGATCAAACGTAGAACAGATGTCAGCCCAGGTCTTAATGAAAGCCTAAACATCAAATGTGCCTTAAAATGGTATAGAGATTGAAAGTATTGAAATGTGAGTTAACTTGATTTCATCATAAGTATGTCATATAGTATCTGAAAGTATAGAAATGCGATCTGACTGGGTCTTATAAAGATAAAAAAGTTTATTTATTTATTTTATTTTTTTTTGCACACGGCCTCGCTTTGCATACGATACCTCAGGCTTCTTTTTTGCACACGACCCCACTTTGCACACAATACCTAAGGCTTCTTTCCAAGTTTCTTATGGGAGGACGAAACGTAGGTTAACATTGTACACATCTACGGACTATTTGTAATAAAGTCAGTTTTGTTACAGCTTCTCAAGTGGAATTTTGATTCTTTTCCAGGTATACTTGTTGCACACGACTCTAGTATGTACACGACACTACAGGATTCACATGGCACCCCTCCTGGTTAATTCATCTACTTTTTTAATGATAATGAAGATGCACACAGCACCTTGCAAGACTACTGTTGTTACATTGTTATTGGATAGGAACTGTTGTGTTAATTTAAATAAACTACTTGAAGTAATGTATTTAAACAATGTTAAAATGGTTGCTTATATTAATGAAACATATAATTCTGAAGAAATATTGATATTAAAGAAGACGAAAGCACTAAATAATACAAGAGTTGCTGGTGTTTTCCTTTTAATTCTTTTTGAATGCTTTTGTGTCACGAAGTTCATTCTTCATTAGTGAAATTTATCTTTGTTTTTTAAGTGCATTTTTTTACTATATATATATATATATATATATATATATATATATATATATATATATATATATAGGGAGAGAGAGCGAGAGAAACAGAGAGGGAGATCTACAGATTTATACACACACACGCGCGCGCGCGCGTTTGTGTGTGTATGTGTGTGTGCGTGTCTGTGCACGAGTGCATGTGTGTGTGTATGTGTTTGTGTATGGGTCAGCTTAAGTCAACAGCTTTCCTGCCTGCTTAGTTTGGTTGACAGGAAAGTTGTCAGCTTTGGTGTGTGGCCGCTATAGTACTGGGGTTGGGAAATATGCCCTTTCCCCAGTATTGTGCAATTTCAGAGTTGCATTCACTTTTAAATTCTCTCTTAGAATTCTTAGTTAAAGCCTCCTCCCAGTTGCAGCTGTATAAACTGCAGAGTTAAACAGTGTTACTTCATTGCATTTCAAAAACGATCTCACAGGCAGTCTAGATAAATTATTTTGCAATTTTAGAGTTGCTTTTGCTTTCATATTCTCTCTTAGGATCCTTAGTTAATCCCTCCTCCTAGTTCATTGTCGTCATCAGCTCCCTTTTTTCCATTGTCTACATAGGGGTGAGGAGTTACATCAACTGTTGCCCATCATCTTAATTCAATGCCACTCTTCTACCTTGTCTGCCTGTAATGCCTAAGTGTCGCAGGTCTTCTCTCACACAATCCATCCATCTTTTTGCAGAACACCCTTCTTTCCTCATCCCTTCTTCCTGTATCTCCTAAAATTGTCCTTACCAGATTGTTTTCTGCTTTCCTGCACATGTGCCTGAAATCTGTTCTCTTTGACCTTTTCTGCAATTGGAACTTATGTGCGCTTTTGCCTTGATGTTCTCATTTCTTCATCTGTCTCACAGTGTGCAGTTTACTACCCATCAGCTACTTCATCTCCATTACCTCTGATTTCCACAATTGCTCTGCTTTTACTGCCCAGGATTCTATGCCATACAGTAGTACTGGTCACATCACAGTTTTGTTCACCTTACTTTCACCTTCTTTGGCAGTCTTCTGTCATACACTATGCCTGACATTCTGTACCAGTTGGCTGCAGCTCCTCTGATTCTAGCTTTGACTTCTTAATTCCACCTCCCCGTCTCCTCAAACACCCTTTCCAGATACTTGAAGCTGTTAACCGGCTCCATCATTTCCCTTATTGATTTATTTATTTATTTATTTCCAGTTTGATTAGGTTCCTTCATTCCCAGTTTTCAGCCTCTACTGATTTCTTGCATTTGCAGTCATTATAACTGTCTTATCCATACTCAGTTTCATCCCAGTTTTACATTCCGTTTCCCTATGCTTTGCTGAAGTTCTTGCGCAGAGTCTGCTAGTAATCCCACATCCTTTGCATACAACTTTGTTGACCTGTTTTCTCTGACCTGTTTGCTAATGTAATCCATCACCAGTATGAACAGCATCAAGCTCAGAGCTGAACCCTGATGCACACCCACTCCCACTGGGAGCACCTGTGTGAGTACAAACCCTATTCATACTTATGTCATTGGGTCCTTGTACATAGCTTGCACTAATTCTACCAGTGTTTGGAGGATTTCAAACTAGTGAAGGACTGTCCAAATCAGCTTTCTTGGGGCCTTGTCATGTGCTTTCCCAAGTCTAGGAATGCCCATTTGGATTCTTTCCTCATGTATACCTTCTTCTCAGCTATCTGTCTGACTGCAAACATTGGGTCAGTTTTGCTACATCCTGATCTGAATCTGAACTGCTCATCTCCCATTTTATTTTCTACTACATTGTATATTCAAAAAAGAAATATATAGGTTCATAGGTAGGTACTAGGATATCGGCTCTAGGGCCTATACAAGCTAGCCAAAAAGGCACCCCTGGCTTTCGCCACCCAAGAAAATTATTTTCCTGTGCCCCTGTCGAGCAGAGCCACAGAGGTGATCCCTGGGGTGAATTTCCTATTTCCCATCCAATCAAGATTTTTCTTGAAGAGTGCTAATGGGGAGCTTTGTTTGATATAGATAGGTAGTTTGTTCCAGAGTATGGGAAGTCTCTGGGACAGGAATCTATCCCTCCAGCGTGTTCTGTTTATTGTGGTGACAAGGTTTAGGTCCCTAGAGCGTGTAGCTCGGACGGATTGGGATTTCTTTAAGTGGAGCATGTCCAACAGCTCTGGGTTTGACATAGCTTTGTATGTTAGGCAGAGATCGCCTCTGAGTAGGCGATGTGCAATGTGGGTAAAGCTGGAGTTTTTGGAGCCGGTCTGCGTAGGGCATCTGTTTGAGGCCAGTAATCCTCTTTGTGAGGTATTTCTGTGCCTTTCCAGTTGTTGGAGATGTCTTATGAGGTACATACCAAAAAGGGCGTTGTACTCTATAATGGGTCTAATGAGTGATGAGTAGAGGGGAACAATGACCTCTTTTTTCCTGGATGAGAAACCTTTTGTGATGAACTACAGAATGAACTGGCACCCAACCTAAACACCATGTTCAATCATAGCCATGTAGGATTTCCTGACTACAGTGGCGATGTGATTATCAAAGGAGAGACTACTGTCCACCTGTGTCCCAAGGTCTCCTATCACACTTTGTGTTAAGTAGACTACCACCTATGTGGTAGCTCATGGGTACAGAGTTTTTACCAAAGGGGATGACAATGCACTTTTTGACATTGAGCTTGAGGCCATGGCTTTGACACCAGGTATCTGTCTCAGTGAGGCCCTTTTGTAGGATGTCCACATCATTAGGAGCTTTGATTATGGCTCCTAGTTTTCAGTCATCTGCAAACTTTGTTAGCCAAAGATCTTCTGTGTTAGCCTGCACTTCAGAAAAGTAGATACCAAACAGGAGAAGACCCAGGACTGAACCCTATGGTACTCCACTTGTTCACTGGTCTGAAGTCAGATTTGGAGTCTTCTACTTTCACTGTGTGGGTTCTGTCAATGAGCCAGTTGGCAACCTATCTTGTGACATAGGGATTTATACCTAGTTTAGTGAGTTTATCTATAATTCTAGAGTTGGGGGATGGTGTCAGAAGCCTTGGTGAGATCTAGATAGGCTATGTGAACCACCTTACCCTCGTCTACATCTTTGGTGACTGCTTCAAAGAAGTCTATCAGGTTTAGGAGGCATGATCTGCCTTTTACAAACCCAAACAGGGTGGGGTCCAGAGTTTGGAAATTACCAATGTCTTTGCTTATAAGTTCCATGATGATACATTCCATGGCCTTGCAGACCAGACTCGTTAGGCTAATGGGGTTGTAGTTCACGGGGTCCATGGTGGCTCCCCCTTTGTGGAGTTGGATAACCGTCGCTGTGCACCATTCATTGGGCACAAAGCCTGATGCTGTGTTCTTGGCTTTGGAGAGTGTGGTTTTTACCTGGGCAGCCATGATTACAGGAACTTTACATTCTTCCAGTATAGAGATTGGCCCTTTAGGTGGTAAGAGGGGGTTAAAGTTAGCACTTATCCTATCTGCCAGGATGTTGGCAATATCAGTTGGTTCTGTATATTTAGTGCCAGTGTGCTGTAACTCAGAGCAGATCTGAGTGTTGCCATTGAGATTCTTGGCATAGCTATAGAATGCTTTGTGGTTGTCTTTAGAATAAGTGGCAATTTTGTTTTCATAACTAGCTTTGGAGAATTTTGTGAGGGATCTCAGCTTCTTACTGAGGCTGACCAGGGAGTTCCTCCAATCATGGGATTTTACTCTTTTTTGCAACAGTTTCTTTCTTCTGTTGTAGAGTTTGTTTATGATGGGGGACCACCAGATTGGCTTCCTTTTTTGGAGGATAGCAACTTGGTTCTGTTAGGGATAGCATGATCCATGCACTCGTGTAAGTGCTTATAAAGTGCATTTGTGTAGGATTCAGCAGTCATACCTCCATTGTCCATCTGCATGGATGTCATGAAGTTTGCCACTTCTGTCTTAAGAAGTGTGAAGTTGGCTTTGGAGAAATTTTTTACGGTGGTTTCCTTAATGGGGGTGAGGGTGGGATGTGGATGTCTAGGGTGATTAGCTTGTGGTCGGATCTGACCAAAGAGGAATTCACCTCTGGTGTTGAACACCGGTCGCCTATGTTGGTAATCACCATGCTTAAGATATTGCTGCCTCTGGTGGGGGTGTGGATAAGTTGATCCAAGGCATTGGAATTTATGAATTCCAGAAAACGTTGAGCAAAATAGTTGGTACAAGTAGTTTTCCCAGTTAATGGTGGGGTAGTTGAAATCGCCCTTTATTAGGGTGTTGGGTTGTACCCTCATATTTTCCAGTGTATCAAGAAATGAGGAGTGGAAATCATGGGTCATGGTGGGGGATCTGTAACAAGTTACAATTTGGATTGCAGTCTTGCCCAGAGTTAGTTGCACTAGGATAATCTTGGATGCATTATGCTGAGCAACTAGCCTGGAGGTATGGATAGCCTTAATGAATATGAACACACCTCCGCCTTTAGTGTTTCGGTCCAGGTTAGGTGGCCGAAAGGTGTGGTATAAATTATAGCCTGGTAATGCAGGAGTGCTCTCTGGAGCCTTAAACCAGGTCTCTGTCACTGCACAGATGTCGATGTTCTCCATTTTAAGGAGTGCCTCGAGTGAATGCATTTTGAGGTTTAGACTTCTAGCATTGAGTAGCACTACCCTCAGAATTTGCTTGCTTGTACTTGTTATGAATTTGCCATTTGAACCTTGACTAAAAAAGGCATTATAGGGGTGGCAAGAGCTTTAGCCAGTATCCGGAATCCCAAGGGTGACAGGTGCAGGCCATCTCTGGCAAAGCATCTTGGTCTGTCAATTATGTCATCACAGGCAGACAGATAGTGGATCCCCTTAGAATGACACCAGAAGCTTAGCCAATTGCTGAAGTCAGTCATTTTGTCCTTGTACTCTGGTATCATTCTGGGTGATGGCAGGATGCTACTCAGGGCTAGGGTCATACCTGCCTGGACTACAAGATCGGTGAGCTCCTCCATGTCTCTTTTCATGTAGTCCAAGGAGGTACGTCTCAGGTCATTAACACCAACATGGACAATGACAGAGTCATATTTGTACTTGTTGTGGAGTGACCTGAGTGTGCGTGCATTATGTGGTGGATCCTGGCACCCAACAGGCAGCTGACATTAACTTTCTCCTTGTTTAGCCTGGTGAATGGAACATCATTGTGCCTGACTATAGAGTCACCTATGACTAGAGTGTTGGGTATGTTGTTATACCTTATGGGCTTTGGTTGATTGGCACACTGAGTTTGAGGGCTATGTGTCATTTGGGTTGTGTTGGGGGGGGGGGGTGGAGGTTGCTTGCATTCCTGATTTGGAGGTCTCTGTTGCATGAACAGATTTTTATTGAGAGCCTCCGCGAATGTAGGTGTGTGTTTTGTGTTGCTATGTGTGTGTTTTGGTGGTGTAGCTTTTGAGGAACTATGTGATGAGTGTGGTGTGGTGCAAGTGTTTACTTTCTCCTCTTGTCTGTCTAGTCCAGTCTTGGGTGAAGAGACCTTTGCTTCCAGTTTGGCTATATAAGTGCATCTCTCACAGGTTGTAGTGTTGGGTAGTAGGAGGAGAGGGTTGTCTGTGTACATGAGGCAATTGCTACACTGCCCCAAGATGCCCAGATTCATCAGGTAAACAGGAGAAAACACCAGGAGCTGACCCTTAGACATGCCTGGATAGGTGCTTATTTATTAAGTACTTAAAACTGTTTTCCTCTAGACAAGTGAGGAAAGTTGAGTGCTGCAGTAATTTGTAGCTTATTTAGTGCTTACAAGGAGTTTTGAACAAGTGCTAAGCTCAAAGAAACAGATCTGAGTGCTAAAACTAAAAAACTGGCTAGTTCTAAGGGAAAAATTGAAAAGCAGACTTTACGGCGCTGGGAATAGTCTAACCCTAGCTAAGCGGCGATGCATAAAGGGATTTTTTTTTAATATAACAGTAGCAAATGAGCAAACTGATTTAAACAAATTAACCAATTAACCAATAAAAAGCTAAAAACTGAGCCCTGTTCCAGCAGTCTTTGATCAGACACGTTCTAACTGCACACTCCTGCCACCAGGATGCAGGGGAACCTTCTACAAAAAAAAAGATGGTCTGGATTAGTGCTCAAATTGTACAAGCAAAACTAGATTCAGCAGGTCTGAATTTAGTCTATGCTACAGCAAACAAGGCATACCAATTTCAGAAATAAATAGTTCAAATAAGCAGACACAATAACCCTTTAACCAGAAACTCCCAGCTCAGAAGGGCAGAATCTACCCTCTCTTCCAACAAGACTGCAGACCACACCTTCTTAATGTAAAATAACTGGCCCGAATCCCAAGTGTTTAAACCAGAACTAATCCACTTTTAGAATAACAGACGTTAAGCCTTCAATCAGCATCTCCCATTTTAGAAGGATGTAAGCTACCTGCCCTGCCACAACAGTGCTGACCGCAAAACTTCTTAATGTAAAACAACTGGTCTAAAGCCCAAGTGCTTCAACCAAAGGCTTAGAATAACAGTTACAATTTAATCAGGCTATTAACAAGCAGTAATAAATGCAGCAGAATAAATGCAATAAAGTAGGAAGAAACACAAATACAGTAAAAGCAGATGAATAAAGTGCAATTTTTTTTTAATATAACAATAGAAAACGAGCAAACTGATTTAAACAAATTACCCAATTAACCAGAAAAAAGCTCAAAACTCTGTTCCTGCAGTCTTCAATCAGACAAGTTCTGCCTGCACACTCCTGCCACTAGGATGCAGTGGTGAAAAAAATAAAATAATATATATATATATATATATATACATACAAACAGAGAGAGTGAGAGACTTACAAAGTATCAAAACAAAATTAGCTCATTACAGCCGCGTGTTTCCTCCAGGTGCTTCTGCATTTACATCTCACTGATGCCACTAAGCATCAAATATTGCTTGTTCATATTTGCATTAATAATTCCCAAACAATGCTGCATACAAAGGATTAAAATATTTTATCTTAAAGATTACACAGTGACAAACACAACTGTATTGATATTTGACTTTTGTCTAGCGGTAAAGAGATATTAATTGTTGTCCATATAATATTTATATTGTTATAAATTTCATGTTTTCCAAAATATCTCAACAACCAGGTGACACAGGTAGAACTGCTTAGCCTCACATGAAAGCTCTCAACAGGATGAACAAAATGCAGTTGACAGAAAGTGTGCAACTTGATTGGTTGCTGAGATATTTTAAGTTGTTTACAAAATATTGCAAACTTAATACTTATTGTGCTTACTGTGATTTATGAAATCCAGTTTAAAACCTAGAACCTAAAGAATAGCGCCTCTGTAAAAATAGTCTATGCTGAAGAATTTGACATTTACAATTCTTTAGTAACCCTTTGGTTCCAGAGATATGAGCATTTGTTTGAAATGTGAGTACATAATTTGATTTTATCAAAAAGCTTAGGCTCTACCCATTGGAGGTTACAGTGCAAACTAACAGCGCTACATTGGAGGGAATGACACAAAAAGAATGTCTTTTTTAATTGAGTGCTTGGTTCAGATGAAATTTATGCAATAAAGACGAAAGAGTTAAATCTTATAGCACTGTATACGTCTTGCTACATATTAGGTTATGTTGACTCTGCATATTCTTTTATTAGTCACCCTCTCCAGAACCTTCATGCTGTGTGACGGAGGTTTGTTACTTCTATACCACCTGTAGTTGTGAATGTCACACTCATTTTTGTACACTGGCAATAGAATGCTTATTCTCTAGTCACCTGTGATGTGCCTTTCTCTCTATACTTGTATGAGTTCCCTCACGAGCCATTTCTCCCGTCTCACACAGCATCTTGATTTTATCTACTTTGGCTTCATCTGAGCCTTTTGTTTTCCCTTAGTTTCCTTTAGTGCTGTTGTTACTTCTTCTAGGGTGAGATCCTCTTTATCTTTCAAAATAGCTTGTGTCTGAGCCATTAAAGCTTCTGAGGGATCTGCCTTTGAAGTTCTGTGGACTACTTAGCAGGTTGTTGTTGGCATCCCCTATTAAGAGTGCCTGATGACTATCATTCTATCTTTGCTTTGCAAAAACACCACAAAGTTCAAAGGAAGACACAGAAATAGCTTATATCCATCTTTATTCTTTCCGTCCTGGTTTCTTTCTCTGGAAGATGTTTCAGTGGTGAAAGAGTTAAAATGTTTGATATAATGATGTTTAATTAATTAATTTATGCTTAATTAATCAATTAAAGCATATATAAAAGAATACTGAAAATGTTAAAGTATGTCCCATTGAAGGCGAACAGCTGAGGTACCAGGACGGAAAGAATAAAGATGGATATAAGCTATTTCTGTGTCTTCCTTTGAACTTTTTGGTGTTTTTGAAGAATTTTGAATTTTGGTTTCCAGTGGTGTATTGTTTCTGAATATCTTTGCTTTTCAACCTGAAAAAGTTCCTTTGTGCCATTTGCTGAGTCACTTTCTAAATGGTGAAAGAGCACCTTTGATGCCTTTTTCTTTACTATTGCAACTGCGGTATCTTAGCCTCTTTGTTATCCAGTCAATATCCCTTCTTAGCTTGGTCCATCTTTTCTGTCTCCCATTTATTTCCTTCACTCCTCCTTTCTTTTGATGATTTCCTGGACGTTTACATTCCACCACCAACTTTCCTTGTGTACCTTATTTCCATACCAGGTTTGGCCACATATCTGTTTATAGTCATCAGACATACTGTTTTTAGGTGCTGACATTCTTCTTCAACACCTCTAATTTCCTCTTCTTCCTGATGTACTAGAGCCCTGAGTCTTTCTTTGAACACTTGTGTTTTCTCTCCAGTCAACTTATGGGACTTCATACTAGTCATTGTTGTCCTGAGCCTCCTTTCACTACAGGAGATGACTTCTAAATTGCTGATTATATCCCAGTGCCCTTTTCTTATTAGGAGGAAGTCCATTTGAGTTGCATGTTGGCCACTTTTGTATGTAAACTTGTGACTGTCTGTCTTGCCGAATCATGTGTTGGCTTTTAAGCCATTTACTCGACAGAAATCTAGATTGGTCTCTCCTTTATTCCTGTTGCCCAACCCATGTGGACCCTGGCCCCCCTCATATTCTGCTCTGACTGTCCTGACATGTGCCTTTAGGTCCTCATTATTAATGCCAACTCATGTTGTCTGACTTTATCTAGTAGGTCCTGCAACTGCTTCTTGAATGCACTCTTTTCTTTGATGTCATAACCCTGCTGTGGGGCATAGGCTGTGATTATGAATCCTTTCCCATCCATACAGTGGAGTTTGATAACTATAAGTCTGTCACAAATTCTGATGACAATCCTCACTGTCTTCCGAAGCCATTCCCTCACCACAATTCCCACACCATTTCTAGTCTGTCCTCCCCTTGAGTAGTAGAATCTAGACCCCAAACCAAGTGGCTTTGCTGTGCTGTCTTTCCTTCTTGTTTCCTGGATACAGTGAATGTCCATTCTCCCCATTACCATCATGTCACCCACTTAAAAACTGCATCCTGCCAGTGAACCTATATGGGGAGTAGCAATCCTTAGTTCATGTTTGGCAGGTTGGTTGGTTTTAATTTCAGGCTTTTACTTAACAGAGCTATCCTATGTAGTCCAAGTTGAGCAACTGGCACTAGTCAGCCAGTAGCTTATTGACACAGAATTGTTGAGCATTATGGTGGGCACACATCAGCCAATAGGGGCACAATGACCCTTCCCACCATCATCATGGGTACCTGGTTAGGTCGGGTCTTCAACTCACTTATAACTGGCAAATACCCATTCCTATTTATAACATTAGTCAATGTGACCATATCATCTCGAGCCACTTTTTACACCATCAAGTGGCTATCCTTGACACTGCAGATAGTCTGTGATCCATATTCTATTACCTAGAGGATGCTGCACACCACAGTTGATGTATATATTTTTGATGGGTACACACATATAAATTCATATGGGGTGTGAAAGTAAAATTATATATGTTTTTTAAAAGTTTTAAAAGTCTTTTAACAATGTATTGAGTTGAATACTTTTGTTTAAATTTACGAAAGACAGCAAGTTCACTTTGTTTCTGAACATTGTTCAATTATCTTATTACTTGATTACTTAATTATTTTATTGTTTTGTTGATTGGTTTCAAAAAATGTATAAAAGGCATTCAGTGTGTGGTGGTATTTGATTCTGATGAGGTCTCCAGTTTTTGGAGATGAAAGCGCTAAATACATTTGTTAATAAAGATGTTTTGTGACACTTTTGGAACTACCCTTTGATTTTCTGGAAGTGGTGCTGGTGTTGATGCAATGGTGTATTTTTTAGGAAGACAGCCTTCATTGTAACTCGGACTACCGTGGATTTTGCCTAGAGCAACTCCTCCTTTGACAGGCACCATATAGAGTCTGTGATGCCCATAACTCCATCCTTGCATGAGTCTGAGGTAGAAACACCCAGTAAGTTTTTTTGGGAAGTGGGAAGAATCCCACAGAGACACAGAGAGAACACACAAACTCCACACAGGCATTGGCCGGAAGTTAGGATTGAAACTTGTACGTTGGGTATGGGAGGAGAAGACCGTCACCATTATGCCATGTCTTCTTCCTCCCAGTTATAGTTGTGTAAACTGCAGAATTGAGCAGCAGTACATCACTCATGTCAAAGGTGATCCCATAGGCAGTATAGACAAATTATTTTGCTCTGTACCTGGTGTGTTACATAAAAAACAATTTTTCTCTATCCACACTTATTGGTATACACCAAGCCAGTACCATAGCTATGAGACAAAATGCTATCTCTCTCTCTCTCTCTCTCTCTAAGCAGTTGAACAAACAGGCTCTGGTCTTGCTCTAAATGGCCCGTTACTCCTTGCATGGAGACTTAGATTAACCCCACCCTCTTTTTAGCATACATTAATAAGCATCTAGAACCATGTGTTTGCACTTCCTGTCTGTCTCTGCAGCCAGCTTGGTTGAAATAGGCATTATGAGACTATGTAGTGTTTATCTCGTGTTCACTGACAACCACCTACTTACCTACACAAACTGACAGTGTATAAGAGATGTAGTTCTATAATATTATTGGAGGCAAAGCTCTCACATAAAGTCTCTACAAAAATCAAGTGGTCTGTCAGTGCCACACAACACCATGCTACACCTACCATACTTAGCTCAAACCAGACACATAAACCTACATATGTTGAGGCTCTTAAAAGCAATCTACCTAAATCACAGAGGCCTCCTAAATGTAACTTAGTAACATGTACCCTCAGCAGTCTGCACAGATTAACAAATACACAGCACAGACAGCATCTGTGAGATACATAACTACAATTCAAAAGCCCATAAAGCATACCTCTACACAGTTCACTATCCTAGTCATAGAGAGGTACACCAATGCACCACTCACCAGTGTAAGGAGAGGTCATACTTAGTCACCTTTCTGGCATCAGGATTCACTACATCACACATGCACTCAAGTCCTTGTACCTCAAGTACACATATGATACAGTCATTGTATATGTGGTTTACACTAACATCGCTGGGGCTGTACATGACATGAGACATACCTCCCTGGACTAGATGAATGGAAACATAACAGAGCTCTCGGTATGTGTCTGAGGCAGGTATGAACCTAACCTTGAGCAGTATTCTACCATCACCAAGAATCTCTAGCTCCATTATTAGAGGTAAAGCCTTACTCTGAATCAGATACCCCAAGTTCAATAACAGCTTGGGTGTCTGTTGTAGTTGGTTTGGCAGAGGAGAGGAATGATGAGGCTTAGCCTCTATTTGGGGTGGGATGGAGGAGGGGAGCATGGACCTGGACACATTTTTTCAGGGTTGAATCCCTGGTGAAGACTGGAGTTGTCTTGGTGAGTGTAGTCTGCATTTCAGGTGATTACGTCACACTGAGACAGGAACATGCATGTCATACTCATTACATGCCTTACTACTTGAATGTTATTGGTTGCACAGTGGGATGATGAGGCTTAACACAAAACCCAGTCCCCTAACATGGCTGTGACATGTTGGGTTCCAAATATGCCTAACTCAAATTTCAGATAATCAATAATGTGTATGTCTTTCTCTCTTCAGGGAAAAAATGGGTTCCTTAGGTAACCAGAGAAGTGAGCCCAATAGTCTGAGAAGGGCTCAAGCCTGAAATATGACAGGAAAAAAGGTGTGGCAGTATACATTTTCATGTGCAGTTTTATTAGGAGAATAGTAGGTATGGTTCAAGATGTTATGAGTGACCATTAAGAGTCTATCTATGCGCATTAGCATATATAAAAACACCATCATGGTTAAAATATTCATTCTTAAATGCACTTTTCAGCTATTTCATTTCTGTTTATAAAATTCAGTGCAGGTGATCAAAAGCTTAGAATCCAGGATAAAACAGTGGTTATTCTAATTGTGTTTAGAATTATTTATTTATTTATTTAACATTTGTTTACTGGGAAAGTCTGACTTGGACTGAAACCAATTTTCAGGGGAGGCCCGGGGAGAAATATTCCAGATGCATGGCAAGTTCATTAAAAGATATTTATTATATACATTAAATGTAATTCATTTTGACAAAACACAATGAAATAAAGCACATATAGTATTATGACATTGTTTTTAACAGGGCTAACTAATAGCAGTTTTTCAACATCATGCTGCAGCTTGGTGCCAGAGACCAAAAAAATATGATATTTTCCCCAGAGAACTCCACAAAGGATATCAGTACTTTGTATATAGTTTTCGCAAAGCTAATTTATTTTGTAAAAGGCTCCATTAAAACTATCAAGTCATGTGGGCTTTACCTGATTTTAATTTGCATATGATTTTAAAACTACTTTATTCAAGAGATCTTTAATCTCTGCATATAAATTAGGGTAACAATTGTTGCTGAATAATTCAGTAACTCTGTCTTTGTGTGTGTGTGTGTGTGTGTGTGTGTGTGTGTGTGTGTGTGTGTGTGTGTTTGTGCATGTAAGTGTGCACACACACGTGTGTGTGTGTGTGTGTGTGTGTGTGTGTGTGTGTGTGTGTGTGTGTGTGTGTGTGTGTGTGTATATATATATATATATATATATATATATATATATATATATATATATATATATATATATATATGTATATATAGTGTTTCCCTGCGTAGTTTTACATTGTTTCAGAATCAGAGATGTACTCTACCATGCTAATTGACCAAATGGCATTAGCCACTTAGGAAGGGTAGGAGGATCCTTCTGAATCCCAGTCCTGGATAGCCAACTAATATCATTTTACTTTACAGAATTCAGATAATTTGATAATTTTTTTAAGCTGATAGAACATCTGGAGTAGAAAATGGTAGGGAAGCTGGACTGCATTGAACTTGTGTGACATTTGTTGACTTGTTCCTGTCAAGCTCTCAGTGAGGCTGCCAGCCCAGCTAGCTGGAATTTTGTAAATAATTCTGTCATTTGTGAATATTAATATGACTAGTATGCTTGTCTTACAAATGTAAAAAGAAATATATGTTATGCTGATATTAAACTACTGGTGCAGAAGTGTGTGTTAAACTGTATATTGTGTACTGAGTTCAAGAATGTAACCACAATATAAGCTACCAGAAAAGAACAGAAATGTATATAAACTATATGCCTATGCAAATGTATGTTTTGATGGTAGAAGCTGGAACATACAGAGTTAACTTGCAAACCCTCAAGAAAAGCAAAGAGTTTTACAACTGTGTTTCAGTGCAGCAAGCAGACACAATCCCCAGGATTCAGCATGCAGCCATGCAGGAATAAGTTATTCCTGAATGGCAGGGACCATTCCCGCACAGCACGGCAGCGGGCCTTGCATATTCATGAAGGCACACTGCCTTTGCTGTTATATGGACACAGAGCTGTGTACGAGTGCAGGGGGTGTGTCTGAGAGCACAGCTCTCGAAATACACATGCCCCTGCACTCCAGAATTGCCTTTTGGCAATTAAAAATGAGCGGGAATGTTCATTAACACCCCCAACCCATCAGGAAAACAAAAATCAGTGGTCAAAGGCATAAGGGACATTTGTCCCTACTAAGCATACCTCTCAACTGTATGATTTTCACAGAATACTCAGATGTCTTCCTCATATTTTGGTGCGTTTCCCCTAAAATGTGTACCTGTCTGGCAAATAGCTGAGGATTGAAGTTATTAAATAATGATAAAACATTTGAGTTTAAGACTCCACACATCCGTCAGAAAATTCATGCTAATGTAAAACCTATTATTCTATCAACTTTTTAAGTTTGTAAGAGCAATATTTAAAATCCACCCCTATTTGTCCCCCCATCATTGTAGGCTTTGTCCAGATATTTTGCTCTAAGAGGTTGAGAAGTATGCTACTAAGCCAAAAGTTGTTAGGATTACACAGGCAGCATAAGCACATAGCGCACACCTCCCAACCCATCAGAGTAAGTAATGTGGACAAAGCCAAAAAGGACAATTGTCCCACAAAGCGGAAAGCTGATAAAATAACAGGTTTAGCATTAGCAGGGATATTCTGAAGGGTATAGATAAAATAACATAACAAAACTTTTTTTTTTTATAAATGCAATAAAGTTTAAGAGTAACTGCGTGGGTGTGCCAGTTGCTTAGCTATGCTTAGTCCAGCTTAAACAGCAAAAGATGTTAAATAGCAAGAGACATCCAACATAAGCAGTACTGCAAAAGTATAGTTATTAGAGCATATGCTTTGCAAGCAGCCATTCCCGGTTCGATCCAACTGTAACCAATTCACATTTTACTTGTGAAAGCAGCACATAAACAATTTTTTTTAGAATTATCTACTAAATAGCATACATTTGTTAACTGGAGTACTGCATTAGGTCCAGATGTGAGGTGTCAGTTTAATAAATTTGTGAAATCCCTATATAAACACAAGTGCCCCATACAGTATAGTCACACATGAATAAATGTAATGAAAGTACAATGGGGGATGTCAGGGACAGTAAACAAATTTATAATATGTAATGAATGATGAATCAATGCCATACAGCAGATAGTCTATAAAATAAAAAATAAGCAATGCTAAGCATTGCACAGCTCTGCTTACCAGGTGTAAGCATTGTGTAAATATGACTGCTAAGCAATGAGTAGCCCAGCTAAGTGGATTTTCCCATTGGTAAGCAGTGCTAAACCTGTTCCTTTAAGCAATGCCAACCTTAGCTAAGCAGGTTTTCCCATAGCTTAGCTTAGCTAAGCATATTCAAAACCATCCAGTCACGGCAAAGGGCAGGAAATTGGCCATACTTAAACTCCACAGGCAGGAATATGGCTCATAACTGGTTGCAGCTTCCCACTGTAGGCAGGATGGCTGGAGTTGGAGAGGGATTATGCTTCCAGGCACAGTGCTGGGACATACAGGAGTCCAAGGTCATGGTAGGACTCCTGGTAAAAAAACATGATGAGAGACTGCTGCAGGGCCAGTACCAGGACTCCCAATATAAAGCGGAAGCCGGGGACCGTCTCACCCGTGATCTCACCAGAGCCACTGGTATCCCTCAGACTGGTGAGCAGGTCAGGCACCACTATGGTGACATGAAGCGGAGAAAGAAGGAGGTGTTGGATGAGTGGGTACAAAAAGCAAGGCAGAGGGGTGATGTCCGAGCAGTGTGTAAGTAGTCATACCATTACTGTTTACTAAAGTCCAGTGTGTGTGTATGTGATGGATAGGTATGCCTAAATATGTCTCTATTTCCGTTACAGCTGCAGCTGAGTGAGCTGAGAATCAGGAAGCCCATGCAAGTAGGCTGCAAAGGCTGTGTCGCGAGGCTGGTGAGTAACAATCCTGCTTGTAGTAGTCATACCAAATAAAATATAAAGTAGTAGAAAGTCATCTGGCAGTATAAAAACTGCTGTATGTTGCATACTCTGAATAGTAATGTTGTATTAACAACTGTTACCCACACTGTGCTACATTACAAAAAAATGTCTAGGAATGTCTGTATTAGACTGTTGTAAGTACAAGATCAGATTGTACAACAAAGAGAGACTTAGACAGAAAACACTGAAGAGATAGACAGCAATATCCAAATAGCACACACTACTGTAACTTAAATTGTTGAATTTTTATCAGACACAACCATGGTTCGAATCCTGGGAGTGGTAGTAAGTTGTATGCATAATCATACCTCTCAACTGTATAGAATTTTCAGAATTTCCAGATAATTGACTCATATTTCCTGCTTGTTCTTCTGTCCCCCTGGCAAATCAGTGGGATGATCTCAGAAATGTAGTCACAAAATAATGACATACATTTGATTTTCCGACCTTAAAACCTTCAGAAAATATATATTAAAACAAATCCTGTCATTCATGCAACTCTCCAAGTTTATGACAGCAATATTCAAAACACGTCCCTATTTGTACCCCCCCATGTTGTCAAGCTTTGTCCAGAGTGTGTGCATTAAGAGACTAAAAGGTATGTGCATAATATTAACTGGAATCTGGGAATATGTGTAGAAACATTCAGGTAGTGTTAACGAACATTCCCTCTACAGGTCTGTTAGATAAGAAAACTGTGCCTGCCAATAAAGATGTAAATCCTGGACTGGTAGTGTTTATAGTATGGCCTGACATGTTCAGTAACATCTGATATCAGAATAGTACCGTTGTGTCAACCATTGTTTCTCACACTGTGCTACATAAAATTATGTGTATGAATGTCTGTGTGTGACTGTTGTAATTACAAAGTCAGATTGTACAACCAAGAGAGACTTAGACAGAAAACACTGAAGAGATAAACAGCAATATCCAAATAGCACACTCTCCTGTGACTTAAATTGTTGTATTCTTAGCAGACACAGCCATGGTTCTAATCCTGGGAGTGGTAGTAAGCTGTATGCATAATCATACCTCTCAAATGTACAGATTATTCAGAATGTCCAGATAACGGGCTAATATTTTCTGCCTGTTCCTCTGTCCCTCTGGCAAATCAGTGGTATGATCTCAGAATTGTAGTCACAAAATAATGACATACACTTGATTTTCAGACCTCAAAACCCTTCATAAAATGTATATTAAAACAAATCCTGTCACTCATGCAACTCTCTAAGTCTATGACAGCAATATTCAAAACATGTCCCTATTTGTACCTCCATGTTGTCAAGCTTTGTCCAGAGTTTGTGCATTAAGAGATTGAGAGGTATGTGCATAATATTAACTTGGAATCTGGGAATATGTGTAGAAACAGTCAGATAGTGTTAACAAACATTCCTTCCACAGGTCTACCAGGTAAGAGATGTAAGAATTTAGCTATAAGACAGTTGACATATACACTGTGTACAAACATACCACTGACCAGACCAAGGCCATAGGGTATTGTAATAATACCTGTAGCATAATGATTAGAGCAGTGATCATTAATGTTGTGAGTACTACAAGGATATATAAGTTGTTAATTGACAGCTCCCCCCCCCACCATATCGACAACAATAATCTAAATACACAAATCAATGGGTATGTTTACACCAAACCTACTGTTGGGACATATGTCCTGTTGTTCAATAAATATTGAAATGTGTTTCTATTAATGTTCCATGTTGAAATACTATCATTGGTGGTCTGTTCCAATCAATGTAACCTGCTTGCCATTGTAATGGCCACTGTGGTTCCATATATGCATGTGTTCTGTTTGCTATGCAACTTTTCCACATCTGGTGTTTTGGGTTAATGGGAATATCTATGCATGCTGTTATAACTAATCCTGGATTGTGTTGACTATGACTAACCCACATATGTTTTAAAACTGCAACACCATAGCACGTATGGGAAGGCCGATCCCAGCGGACCCACTTCTCCCACCTCAGCTGGCTGTGGCATTGGGCCCCAGCATGCCTGGGACTCACTCTGGGACCTCCTCATCCGCTGGTCCTGCACCACCTTCAAGTGGAACTGCCTCAGGGGATGGGGCTCACCCCCCCCCCCCGGGAGCAGGCGTGCACAGGATCCTGTCACTGGAAGTTAGGTCCGGGGGTTGGTGCGTAGTGAGCTCCGAAGGGAGTTTTGAGATCTGCTGCACCATGTGGTGCATTTAGAGTGTCAGCCTGCCCCTCCTGCTCAGCCCCCAGTACAGCCACCTTTGAGGCCTTGAAGGTGCAGTGGTGACTGCCCATGACTGGGGACCTCAGTCCCACTGTTTCCATTTGAGGGCTCATGGGCTTCCGATTTCCAAACACCCATCCCCATCCAAGGTGTTTACCCCCCATGTGTCATATACCACCCCTGTATGCTGTCTTGTCTGTCTTCCTACCCAATCTACCTCCCCAAATATACCTACTATCCTTCCACAACATCTCACTCTCACCTTAAAAAAAGGGCCATCTGTTCCCCAAAAAAAATTTTGCCCCATACATAGCTGTCCATTTCGCACACGTGTCCACTGGACACATGTAATCTGGTCTAATTGGCTTCACAACACATTATTGTTGTCCTCACCCCTCTCTCAGGGGTTTGAGTGTCCAAATCTATCTCCAAATTCAGTATGTATGCACAGATGTTGCTGTAGAAGAAATGGACAGCTATGGACCTTTCCTACACCCATCCTGCACATCCCTAGCTATGTTCCCTATTGTTTTTCCCTCTGCATGCCCCCTTTTTCACCAGTTTCCTATCACCTTTTTTTTCTTTTCTTTTAAAGAAATTAGCACAGGGGTAAGCAGGAGTAAGCACTTTTAAGCAGTAGTAAGTGGGCTTAAGCTTGTTTGAACAGCGGCAAGCCATGGCTACACATATTAAGCACTGTCAGGCTAACTGTAAGCATATTTAACCAAAAAGTTAGCATTGCTTATCATCGTGCAAACCCATGCAAACCCACTTACAACTGCTTAAAAGTGCCTTAATCAATCTGTATCCAGCAGCCCTTGTTCTGCCCAGCAAAAAAATAATCAGCCCTTGCATGTCTCGAACCTAGGATCCTTCACAACATAGCCACAGTGATTTACCACTAAGCCATTTGAGATGTACATAAATGTGATGTTTTCTCAAGCATATCATGCAGCACAGTCATTCAGCAGTAGGGAAAATGTATTTATATATGTATATATATATATATATATATATATATATATATATATGTGTATATATGCAGACATACATGTATATATGCAGACATACATGTATATATATATATATATATATATATATATATATATATATATATATATAAATGTGTATTGCATTCACACATTGGATCCACACTCTGAATCTCTCACTGCAAAACATCTGACCAAAGGCACTGTTGATGGGGGTGAAGGGGCCCAAAATAGGGATCTCTTATAATAATTGCCATTATCCCTTCATCCACAGCTGAACAGACCTGCCTTGCAACACAGTAAACCAGCACTTGCAAGTTTTGAACCCAGGACCCTGCACAACATAGCCACAGCAAGTTAACAGTAAGCCATCTCAGCTGTAAGATGTCAGGATATCACTAAAATATCATGCAGAAGAGTCAGTCTACCATAGGGAATGTACAGTGTGAAAGCAGTAAACATTCCAATGATCCATACATACACACACACACACACACACATATATATATATATATATATATATATATATATATATATATATACATATATATATATATATATATATATATATACATAAATATATATATACATATATATATATATATATATATATATATATATATATATATATATATATATATACATATACATACATATAGATATATATGTATATACACATATAAATATATTACTACTTATAGATATGTATAAGAAGAGTATATATAGAGGGTGCACAGCATATCAGCCATTATCCCAACAGTTGCCACCTTTTAAAATGGCCAGTGTTTGATTCTTTCCTACAAATGAGAATTATTGCATGAAACATATACCCACACACAATGCAAACGACATGACATCACACACAAGTTTGCATACATAGAAATGTTTATTTGTGTACTATTTGAATTGTTTATGCCATTTCTTATAG